>NC_089806.1:10260789-10398289 GCF_029633855.1 Hoplias malabaricus
AGATGAATAAAGTGTCTCTTCTTCTGCTACCGTGCATCCTTCAAACTTAAAGCCAACGAGTCACAGCTACGACAGACAAAAGCTATTCTCTGATATTCCGTTCCCTACAGCGATGCACACTGCCAAGTGTAAGGTTTGGCAGAGGAGGGATAACGGTCTAGGGCTGTTTTTCAAGGTTTGGCTTTATTTCCTGGGAAGGATGATGTTGATGCTACAGCAAACAAAGCAGCTAGACAGTTATATGCTTCCAAATTTGGACCAGTTCACTGTTCCTGCTCCAGCTCTGACTTTGACCCTGTGCACAAAGTGAGGTTCATAAAGACCTGGTTTAACGATGATGTTTACATTGAAGTATCTCCAGCGTCTGGGTCAGAGTCCTGACCTCAATCCCACCGAACACCTTCAGGATAAACTGATCCTTCACTGTGAGCCAGGCTCTCACACAACACCAGTGTCTGAAGCTCACAAATGCAGCGTTACACCGCATTTACACCGTTACCTGCTCAGCACCCGACAGTGTTAACAGCCAAGGACAGCAACGACTACAAATAATCACCAATCCCTCTGAGTCATCTCACATCTCCTTCAAAGAGGATAAGCACCCCTCCCACTCGCTCTCTCCATTCTCCCCCCCTCCCCTTCTTCTCTACACTTTCAAACACAAACTCTCTCTCACCCGTGTACACACACCATTTTCCTAATTTCCCCTTTTTTCTTCACCCTACTGTTTACTGCTGTCTCATTCCTTCATTCTCCCTCTCCAAACAAACCCATCTCTCCCCCTCCTTCCCTCTTTCTCTTCTTCCCTCTCTTTCTCCAGCCCGCCCCTCTGCGTGAGTAATCAAGTTCCCCTCTTCAGCGTTCAGACTGACTCAGTAATATTATGTGAGTGATGTACTGAGTCAGTCTTACGGCAGAATGTGGGTCACAGTGTCATTGGGTACACTGAGCATTGAGTAACGAGGTGTAAAAATGCATCACTACACTGATCTGAAGGGAACAAAACAACTGCAATGGTTTCCACATGTTAAATGTAATAGTAATAATTGGCCATGTTCAAAAAATAAATAAAAATATATGGAGAAGATGAGATAACAGTCCTGCAAGACCTTGGGTTACAAGAAAAAAAATCCCATTAGTCAGAGGTAACCAAATCAAGCTCGACTTCTCAGAACGAATGGTCCCCAGGAACCAAACCTTAACATCACAGAGTGTGTTTGGAGTTATTTGGATCACGAGAAGCAGAACACAGCTGAATTTTGGAGGTGTCCCACGTTATCCCAGCAGACTACTTAAAAGAACACAGCAAAATGTGGTTTATAGCTTTGCAAAATAGTGTAAATATACAGGCAGTGTGTATGACGGTGAAAACCCCACAGAAAAAGCCTTCTGTTCCTTCTATTTTTACTTATATCAGCAGCAGGAATGAGTTGTAGCCTTGAGATGACCAGCGCTGTAACGTATATCAACACTGGCTTCTATCACACTTCCTGCAGCTGTAAATGGACAACAGAGGGCAAGAGTACATCTAAATTTACAAACTCACACATTGTGAGGGAGGATCATGGCTTTACGTCCAGGATCGCGTCATTGGCCATATTTAGCCTTTCATTCTGTGATGGAGCTACAGTGAAACCATGGAATGTGGCTACACATAGACATACTTCTCCTAACTATGTACACACACACACACTAACACCACGTTTCTCAAAAATCTGTGTCACACCAAACCACTCTCAGTGACAGTTTTTACATGCTAGCTACACAAAGTTGGTCTTATAGTTATGATTGTATCTCACAATAAATGGAGTGTGTGCATCCTGACTACAGACACTGTGTGACAGCTCACACTCCTCAGAAAGTCTCCCAAAGCTGTGTGTTTAGAGATTATTGTCATAACTGGAGATGTTTTGTTAGGTGGCAGAGCAGAATCACACTATGGCTGACAGAAGTGTGTTTACTCTGAACTGATGGCTTCAGGCACAGAGCCAGTGAGACTACAGGAGGAGCTTTCTAAAAAAACTTAGTATAAATCCAACCCAACAATCTTCACCCACCAAAAACGGTGAACACATGCATTTCAGTTAATCATACCTATTACTAACTGTTCTGTAAATCGTACATATTGTTCATTCTCTAATAAGATTATATTATGTACCTGTAACACACTGAGTAAAAAATAACACTGGCTATTCAGAATCAAATGTGAATAAATCAGGCTCTAGTATGAATTACCCCATAACTCATGAACAGTTTATTAACCTCTATAAGTTTTAATAAATACTGCCGTGCCAACTGTTATAAATCTGTTTGGATAATTTAGTGATTAATCAGGTTCTTTGAGCTCAGTAACTAATGGTGAAAGCATTGACAAAGTAAAAGACTTCCTCTATCCTCCTCAGGGGTGGGATTAATACTCTCAGTGGGAGGAGCAATGATATTGGGGTTGGGGGTGGGGCTAAGACGCACTGGCAATTAATGGAAATAAATCATATGGTGCAGTCTTACCATGTTAATGATTTCTGGGTAGGAGGAGTCCACCAGAACGCCACGATTAGTGGATACATATTCCACCAACTCATTCAGAGTAGCTCTCTTTATCTCTTTACTCTTCAGATCAGTGACCGTGTCAAGGAAATCAAACAGCACACAGCACTGCTGCAGTTTCTGCACAAATAATTCCTGTTGCTCTGTGGAAGGAGCATCTGAGGGAAAAAAAACACACACACACAAAAAATTCAGCATTTAAAGAAGATCTAAACCATATCATACAGTCATACAAAAAACATGTAAATCCCTGATCAGCTGAAATATTCTGTTGATTTTCTAAGCAAAATGAAGTGAACGCATTCTCTACAGAGTTCAAGATGTTGGAGAATAATTCCTATTGTTCTCAGAGCAATGAGCTCATTGCCCCAGAGCCTAGATCTTAACCTAAAAAGGAAATGTAAATGTGTTTTTTAAATAATAATAATTATTATTATTATTATGGGACCTGGAGGTTGTGGGTTCGAGTCTAGCTCCGGGTGACTGTGAGGAGTGTGGTGTGTTCTCCCTGTGTCCGAGTGGGTTTCCTCCGGGTGACTGTCTGTGAGGAGTGTGGTGTGTTCTCCCTGTGTCGGCGTGGGTTTCCTCCGGGTGACTGTCTGTGAGGAGTGTGGTGTGTTCTCCCTGTGTCGGCGTGGGTTTCCTCCAGGTGACTGTCTGTGGGGAGTGTGGTGTGTTCTCCCTGTATCTGCGTGGGTTTCCTCCGGGTGACTGTCTGTGAGGAGTGTGGTGTGTTCTCCCTGTGTCCGCGTGGGTTTTCTCCGGGTGCTCCGGTTTCCTCCCCCAGTCCAAAAATACACATTGGTAGGTGAATTGACGACTCAAAAGTGTCTGTAGGTGTGAGAGTGTGTGTGTGTGTGTTTTGCCCTGTGAAGGACTGGTGCCCCCTCCAGGGTGTTTTCCTGTCTTGCACCCAATGATTCTGTGTAGGCCCTGGACCCACTGCGACCCTGAACTGGATAGGGGTTACAGATAATTAATGAATGAATGAATGAATGAATATTATTATTATTTTCATCGTTACACAACCTATAACAAAATTGTGTCTTTGCATTAATCACATCCATGGCAGTGAATACACACACCAAGAGCTGAATGTGAATAACTGAAAGTGTTTGGCATTACTTGGGTCAGGAAAAGATGAAAATACAACTTGTGGGAAGTATACTTGCAAGCCTCCTGAAAAATGAAAGCCCTAATAAAGACAATCTGTGGACAGGAAATACAGTGGAAATGACATTATATTTAGTATTTGAGGTCATTTCCTAACACTTGCATTTTATGCTTTTTTTCTCCTGAAGCAGATTTTTTTTTTTTTACTAATTTATTCTTAATTTTACTTAATAATTATTTTAGGTGGAAACTAATTGAAAGAAATATGAAAGTGGTTGGGAAGCTTTGCACAGAAAACAACGAGCAGGTGAAAGTTTCCTCTACTGTAACAACAGCAATAATAAACAAACCTCAATTATTTATTACTCTCACAACAACACAACAGTGTGCAGCATGGATTTCAAGTGGACCAGACAGTGATGTATCTGATGTATAAATAAGTTTGTCTGAATGAATGTCTGCCTGCAATTACACAGATCTACTTTCACATTGTGTTAAGAGAAAACGTTATTTTCCAAAACATCTTGCAGACGCAGATGTTTTCAAACATCTGCAATATTCTAAATAATAATTATTAAAATACCAAATTCATAGATAGAACATGAAGCCCCAAAAATGTGTGGTCACCCACTCACCTCATCTTTTATTTGAAATGAAAAGGTACTAAATGAGAGTTAGTTCTTCTTTACTGTAGTAACATCTTCTGAGAAGACTTTACACTGAATAGCAGAATGATTTGATGGCACTCAGTCAAATACATACTGCATTAATAAGGTCAGGCACAGATGTTGTACGATTAACACACACACACACACACACACACACACACACACACACACACACACACACACACACACACACACACACACACACACACACACACACACACACACACACACACACACACACACACACACACACACACACACACACACACACACACACACACACACACACACACACACACACACACACACACACACACACACACGACAAAAGACAACACATTTCCACTGGATCCACTGCCCAGTGATGTCAGGAATCATACTCCTCTAGTCCACACATAGCATTGTGCATGGTGACCTTTGATTCCTGTACAGTTGTCCATTATTTAGACAAAGAAAGCACAGATTAGTAGTTTATTCTATCTCTTCCCTTTGATTTATTGCCCCCCCCACTGAAGGTCCAGTGCAACCCACAGTCAAGGCACTGGCGACAGGTCCTAGCGCTGGATCAAACTAATCAGTGCAGACCTATTAAATAAGTTCAGGCCTGTGGACAGGTATTGATCGAGCAGATCAATGTTTTTATTCATAATCCTGATTTGTCTTTAGGCCATCATTCAGCAGCGTCACAGTCCTGCTCTGTGTTATGTAACCCTTTCCATTTCAGCCTCGGCAGGACACTGAGCCACTGGATAATGTTCACTGAGCTGTGATCGGCTGCAAAAAACAACACAATGTTTAGGACACAGTACTGTGCCCAATGAGATGTGGTCTTTCTGTTCCACTTCAGAAACACAGCTTGCTACACTCTCAGAAAAATCTGCTCCTGTGGTGGTACCTCTTTGCGGTCACTGTGGTGCTAGCCTTAAGGGTAGATATTCAGTACATTTAATTAGGGATTATAACTGTGCCATATTCTTGAAGATTACTTGTAGATTGATGACCAGATGCATACAAGGCATGGATGGACAGACAAACGGACTTATTAACTGCTGGATGCATGGATGAATGAATAGTACAAGGAGAGACAAAAACAGACAAATTGTGATAAAAAAAAGGCTGTATTTGGACAGAGCTGAGTAAAGTGTAATGTACAGCAATTACACAAAAAACAGATCAATATGTTCCGTCTGGGACTTATCAATCACAGGATTTATCAATCACATTACCCATCAGGCATGCACGTACACACACACACACTCCACTACAGTTGGGTAAGTCCAATTTACAGTTGAATTTATAGTATCATTTTAATCGTCGTGTTGCTTTCAAGTGCACACACCGAGACGTCACTTCCATGAGCAGGACGCTTAGCTTGTTGTACTGTTAATTATGTTTCAGTTTTTCCAACTCAAGTCTTGTTGGAAACAGTACTGCCCTCCACACAGTAGACAGTGTATCTGGTGTGTATTTTTATGGAAGAATGGGATTTGTGGGACAGACTCTCTTCGCCAGCAACCTTCTGATGGTGAGAGTATAGTGTGAGCATCATCTCCAATTACTCATGTAGTTTGGTGATAGTCACATCCCCAACAGGCCACGAGGGGTAAATATTGTGTAGAGTGAGCAGCGATTCCAAGTTGTGAAGTCTAATCTTGCGTTACCATACCATGACATTATCTCTTGTTAGAGCATATTTACATCTTGTTGTTGAGGAGAAGCTTTATTTCACTTGGTGTTTTTCTGAATGTGTGCTCAGTGACGTGCCTGGGCAGAGTACAACACAGTTCAGTTCAACCTGCTCTCCTTTTTGCTGCTTGGTTTCCAATAACAAAACCTCAACACTCCATAAACAGATGCTGAGCTTTAGCTGAGCAAAGCAACCAGAGACAACTGCGCTAACCTAACCCAGCACTACGGCCCTGCGTGTGTTACCATTTACAACATCACCGTCATAACCCAGCACTACGGCCCTGCGTGTGTTACCATTTGAACATCACCGTCATAACCCAGCACTACGGCCCTGTGTGTGTTACCATTTACAACAACACCATCGTAACCCAGCACTACGGCCCTGTGTGTGTTACCATTTACAACAACACCGTCATAACCCAGCACTACGGCCCTGCGTGTGTTACCATTTACAACAACACCATCGTAACCCAGCACTACGGCCCTGCGCGTGTTACCATTTACAACAACACCGTCATAACCCAGCACTACGGCCCTGTGTGTGTTACCATTTGAACATCACCGTCATAACCCAGCACTACGGCCCTGTGTGTGTTACCATTTACAACAACACCATCGTAACCCAGCACTACGGCCCTGTGTGTGTTACCATTTGAACATCACCGTCGTAACCCAGCACTACGGCCCTGCGTGTGTTACCATTTACAACAACACCATCGTAACCCAGCACTACGGACCTGTGTGTGTTACCATTTACAACAACACCATCGTAACCCAGCACTACGGCCCTGCGCGTGTTACCATTTACAACAACACCGTCATAACCCAGCACTACGGCCCTGCGTGTGTTACCATTTACAACAACACCGTCATTACCCAGCACTACGGCCCTGCGTGTGTTACCATTTACTACAACACCGTCATAACCCAGCACTACGGCCCTGTGTGTGTTACCATTTACAACAACACCGTCATAACCCAGCACTACGGCCCTGTGTGTGTTACCATTTACAACACCGTCATTACCCAGCACTACATCCTGCGTGTTACCATTTACAACAACATCGTCATAACCCAGCACTACATCCTGCGTGTGTTACCATTTACAACAACACCGTCATAACCCAGCACTACATCCTGTGTGTTACCATTTACAACAACACCGTCATAACCCAGCACTACGGCCCTGTGTGTGTTACCATTTACAACACCGTCATAACCCAGCACTACGGCCCTGTGTGTGTTACCATTTACAACACCGTCATTACCCAGCACTACATCCTGCGTGTTACCATTTACAACAACATCGTCATAACCCAGCACTACGGCCCTGTGTGTGTTACCATTTACAACAACACCGTCATAACCCAGCACTACGGCCCTGTGTGTGTTACCATTTACAACAACACCGTCATTACCCAGCACTACGGCCCTGCGTGTGTTACCATTTACTACAACACCGTCATAACCCAGCACTACGGCCCTGTGTGTGTTACCATTTACAACAACACCGTCATAACCCAGCACTACGGCCCTGTGTGTGTTACCATTTACAACACCGTCATTACCCAGCACTACATCCTGCGTGTTACCATTTACAACAACATCGTCATAACCCAGCACTACATCCTGCGTGTGTTACCATTTACAACAACACCGTCATAACCCAGCACTACACCCTGTGTGTTACCATTTACAACAACACCGTCATTACCCAGCACTACGGCCCTGCGTGTGTTACCATTTACTACAACACCGTCATAACCCAGCACTACGGCCCTGTGTGTGTTACCATTTACAACAACACCGTCATAACCCAGCACTACGGCCCTGTGTGTGTTACCATTTACAACAACACCGTCATAACCCAGCACTACGGCCCTGTGTGTGTTACCATTTACTACAACACCGTCATAACCCAGCACTACGGCCCTGTGTGTGTTACCATTTACAACAACACCGTCATAACCCAGCACTACGGCCCTGTGTGTGTTACCATTTACAACAACACCGTCATAACCCAGCACTACGGCCCTGCGTGTTACCATTTACAACAACACCGTCATAACCCAGCACTACGGCCCTGCGTGTGTTACCATTTACAACAACACCGTCATTACCCAGCACTACGGCCCTGCGTGTGTTACCATTTACTACAACACCGTCATAACCCAGCACTACGGCCCTGTGTGTGTTACCATTTACAACAACACCGTCATAACCCAGCACTACGGCCCTGTGTGTGTTACCATTTACAACACCGTCATTACCCAGCACTACATCCTGCGTGTTACCATTTACAACAACATCGTCATAACCCAGCACTACATCCTGCGTGTGTTACCATTTACAACAACACCGTCATAACCCAGCACTACACCCTGTGTGTTACCATTTACAACAACACCGTCATTACCCAGCACTACGGCCCTGCGTGTGTTACCATTTACTACAACACCGTCATAACCCAGCACTACGGCCCTGTGTGTGTTACCATTTACAACAACACCGTCATAACCCAGCACTACGGCCCTGTGTGTGTTACCATTTACAACAACACCGTCATAACCCAGCACTACGGCCCTGCGTGTGTTACCATTTACTACAACACCGTCATAACCCAGCACTACGGCCCTGTGTGTGTTACCATTTACAACAACACCGTCATAACCCAGCACTACGGCCCTGTGTGTGTTACCATTTACAACACCGTCATTACCCAGCACTACATCCTGCGTGTTACCATTTACAACAACATCGTCATAACCCAGCACTACATCCTGCGTGTGTTACCATTTACAACAACACCGTCATAACCCAGCACTACACCCTGTGTGTTACCATTTACAACAACACCGTCATTACCCAGCACTACGGCCCTGCGTGTGTTACCATTTACTACAACACCGTCATAACCCAGCACTACGGCCCTGTGTGTGTTACCATTTACAACAACACCGTCATAACCCAGCACTACGGCCCTGTGTGTGTTACCATTTACAACAACACCGTCATAACCCAGCACTACGGCCCTGTGTGTGTTACCATTTACTACAACACCGTCATAACCCAGCACTACGGCCCTGTGTGTGTTACCATTTACAACAACACCGTCATAACCCAGCACTACGGCCCTGTGTGTGTTACCATTTACAACACCGTCATTACCCAGCACTACATCCTGCGTGTTACCATTTACAACAACATCGTCATAACCCAGCACTACATCCTGCGTGTGTTACCATTTACAACAACACCGTCATAACCCAGCACTACACGCTGTGTGTTACCATTTACAACAACACCGTCATTACCCAGCACTACGGCCCTGCGTGTGTTACCATTTACTACAACACCGTCATAACCCAGCACTACGGCCCTGTGTGTGTTACCATTTACAACAACACCGTCATAACCCAGCACTACGGCCCTGTGTGTGTTACCATTTACAACACCGTCATTACCCAGCACTACATCCTGCGTGTTACCATTTACAACAACATCGTCATAACCCAGCACTACGGCCCTGTGTGTGTTACCATTTACAACAACACCGTCATAACCCAGCACTACATCCTGCGTGTTACCATTTACAACAACACCGTCATTACCCAGCACTACATCCTGCGTGTGTTACCATTTACAACAACACCGTCATTACCCAGCACTACGGCCCTGTGTGTGTTACCATTTACAACAACACCGTCATTACCCAGCACTACATCCTGCGTGTGTTACCATTTACAACAACACCGTCATTACCCAGCACTACGGCCCTGTGTGTGTTACCATTTACAACAACACCGTCATTACCCAGCACTACATCCTGCGTGTGTTACCATTTACAACAACACCGTCATTACCCAGCACTACGGCCCTGTGTGTGTTACCATTTACAACAACACCGTCATTACCTAGCACTACATCCTGCGTGTGTTACCATTTACAACAACACCGTCATTACCCAGCACTACATCCTGCGTGTGTTACCATTTACAACAACACCGTCATTACCCAGCACTACATCCTGCGTGTGTTACCATTTACAACAACACCGTCATTACCCAGCATTACGGCCCTGTGTGTGTTACCATTTACAACAACACCGTCATTACCCAGCACTACACCCTGTGTGTGTTACCATTTACAACAACACCGTCATTACCCAGCACGACACCCTGTGTGTGATACCATTTACAACATCGTCATAACCCAGCACTACGGCCCTGTGTGTGTTACCATTTACAACAACACCGTCGTAACCCAGCACTACACCCTGTGTGTTACCATTAACAACAACACCGTCATTACCCAGCACTACGGCCCTGTGTGTGTTACCATTTACAACACCGTCATTACCCAGCACTACACCCTGCGTGTGTTACCATTTACAACAACATCGTCATAACCCAGCACTACGGCCCTGTGTGTGTTACCATTTACCACAACACCGTCGTAACCCAGCACTACACCCTGCGTGTGTTACCATTTACAACAACACCATCATAACCCAGCACTACGGCCCTGTGTGTGTTACCATTTACAACACCACCACCATAACACAGCACAGCTAATGTTCACAATCACACGCAACAAACAATCTAAACAACACAAAATTGGGGCCAAATAAACCTGAATAAGCATTAAAAGAAACCTAACCTTGTAACTGAACCTGTAACACTCCTAATAATGTCAGAGAGAAATAAGGCTTGGTTTTTAACATCATCATTAAAACTATTCATTCAAAATGGCTACTTTTGCAGTTTGTTTTATAAAATACGGACAGGGGAAATCCCAATGCCAAGCTTTCATATCTCAATTTGTCCCAAACGTGGAAACAAAAGCAGATAAACCCATGAGGCACTGACAAATATGCTAATTTCTAAAAACAACTCCAGGTTTTCTCTATTTAACATGAGACTTGTCCTTTACAAAGAGACACACACACACACACACACACACACACAGTGTCTGTTACAAAGCCCAAGCTTTTGAGTGAATGAAGAGGCCTTCAACATGAAAGACGTCTCAGATGTTTTTATATTATGAATACATTCATTCTCCAATCTCACAAACAGACTAACACTTTGAAACAGAAATGAGGGCTGGGCAATTAATCAAACTTCTAATTAATCAGAACTTCTAATCTTGTCTATATTTATTATATCACATTATTTAAACTTTTTTGTGGTTGTTTTTTTTTTCCTCTCGTATTTCCCCACTATGTGTTCATGTAAAGTCCGTTTAAAACCATGCAATCAAGCTGTAGTCACGTGATTCTGCTAGTCATGTGATTCTGATTTGGACGTGCTGTGTTTTGATTATAATAAGACAACACTGAACAAAAAGAAGTGAAATGTAAACGCTGAGAAAACTATTTCAGCCAAAGCACAATCACACACCAAATATAAACAGTGCTCAGAAAACGAGAGGGGAACATGCTCCCAGCAAAATTAGAAAAATATCCCAATTTTAATACTGGAGCATATTTACAGTCCAAGCCTCATCATTTAACTATGAGGTTCAAAAATACAAAAACAAAATAATGGTTCTCATGGTAAAATGTATATATTCTACTGAAATACAGGGTGGGCCATTTATATGGATACACCTTAATAAAATGGGAATGGTTCGTGATATTAACTTCCTGTTTGTGGCACATTAGTATATGGGAGGGGGGAAACTTTTCAAGATGGGTGGTGACCATGGTGGCCATTTTGAAGTCGGCCATTTTGGATCCAACTTCTGTTTTTTCAATGGAAAGGTCATGTAACACATCAAACTTATTGGGAATTTCACAAGAAATGGTTTTAATGTAACTTTATTGTTTCATGAGTTATTTACAAGTTTCTGACCACTTATAAAATGTGTTCAAAGTGCTGCCCATTGTATTGGATTGTCAATGCAACCCTCGTCTCCCACTCTTCACACACTGATAACACCGCAGGAGAAATGCTAGCACAGGCTACCAGTATCCGTAGTTTCACAAAACCAAGCACACCATTGTTTTTCTAGTGAAATTCCCAATAAGTTTGATGTTTCACATTACACTCTTCCCACTGAAAAAAACAAAAGTTGGATCCAAAATGGCCACCACCCATCTTGAAAAGTTTCCCCCAGTCTCATATACTAATGTGCTACAAACAGGAAGTTAATCTCACCAAACATTCCCATTTTATTAAGATGTATCCATATAAATGCCCCCCCCCCGTGTATATTGAAATACCTTATGCTAACTTGTGTACATATGATTCTCATGCTTGTTAGTTTTATCAATTTGTAGCTTCAGAGCTAAACCTACACTGTCAGAAGTACGGTAGAGATACATTATTGTCAGTAAAGGTACAAACTGTGTAAATGCAGCTTTAAAAGGTAAAAGTTGTGTTAAAGTCCAGTTTTGTTCCCCACACAAACATTATATTCTCTTCTCCAGAAGGAGAGGGGGGTATCTCTAAGATTTCATTATACAACTGGGTCAAATAAAACAGCATCAGTGGATGAAAAACAATTTTAAATTCTACAACTATAATAGAAAAAATTTGAACAATTGTGTTCCCTAACTAAAGGTATGAATATGTACCCTTGAGTGTACCACCACAGTGACAGTTTTCCTGACAGTGTAAAGAAGCAAACTAAAAAGAGCAATCTGTTTCGTGAGTGACTGGCTGTAGTAGGCATTGTTTGTTTTGAATATCATGAGCTCCATAGTGTTATTTCACTGGACAGGAGAGGAAGACTAGTGCTGACGTAGATGCTGATGCTCATGCCTCATCTACTAGCAGAATGTCATATACAGTGCTGCCAACTCCTCAGCAAGGAAGGCAGCTATCGGCTGTCGTAAAAAGTCGGTAAATTGTGTCATCGCCTAATTTGCATAACTGTCCATTGTCCAAGACACCACCACTAGGTTTAGAACTACAACTAACTAACTTTTCTGTTTATTCTTGGTTGGTTTTATTATTTTTGTCATTGAAAATGGCCATCACTTGTTAAAATAACTTCATGACTAATGCTTTTTCTAGACCCAGTTTACAGTGGGTTTCACAGTTTTGTCCTGTATTGTTAAGTGTTTGTATATCAAATTTAATTAAAAGACCGGCCTGAGACAGGCAAAGTGACGTTAAAAAAAGACACTCTGGCAAAGTTACTTATGTTTATGTTCTGGTTGAAACCTAACGTATACACATTGTGTTGGCTCACAGAAAGAGTAGGCCATCTGATTGAGACTATGTGAGTCTAATGCAGTGATTTATTTTAGTGTCACACTGAAGAAACATTTACATTTACAGACTGGACGCAGAGTGGAGAGGCTGTGGGTCTGAGTGCAGCTACAGGGAGACAGTAGTGCTGTGGGACAGGGAGGGGCTGTACAATAAATGCAGAACAATATGTGCTTTCATGTCCGAGTCTCCAAAAGTCTCCAACAACATAAAAAAAAAGGGGTGGGGGAAAGTAGCATAATTACTTTTTGAGTGCATTAGCTCATTATTTTTGGAGCTTATATCTGGATCTCCTACCGACCCACAAACTGTGAAATAAATCAACCCAGGCAGTTTTGTATTGTCCATTGAAACCAGCCATTAAGAACAGGGCTGTTTATATAGGATAAAAAAAAATGCTGTGTTGTTTGATCTTTGTGGTATTTTGACCAAAGCATGTCAAACACGGCCGTTTTAATGAGACTGTGGAAAACAGATATAATTTGTAACATGTGAAGGAACATGCACCCTTGTGCATCCACAAATTTGTGTGTGCTCTCACAAAGAGATGGAGAGAGACAGACAGATGAGTAACATGCAGTCGCCTGTCAGTCACTCGGCCAAGAATTGCCATTAGCGCCGCAGGCTCCTGGTTGCCGTGGCAACATGGCCCATCTCCCTGTGAGTCATGATGTTGGCATCTCTGGCACATCTGAAGAAACAAACACACTATTACACACGCTGTACTACCAGACTCAGAAATAATGATTCAAACTCAACACTGTCATTAACGACCCACAACAGAAACTTTTCAGAATCACTGTTTACAAAACACAGAGCCCTGGAACCACAAGGAGAGCCACTGTTAAAACTCTCAAAACAAAGCCACAGTCCTGGTGCAGCCACGACTAGGTACATCTCTAGAGCTGGAAAAACCAGTATACTACACCTTACCAATTTCAATTTCTCTTACAATCTAATCATTTCAGCATCATCGATGTCTGACAATGCATGAGAGAGTGATCCAGCTCCAAAACCACATTCTCAAAAAAAGTTACAGCACTTCAAAGGGTTAAATTACACAATCCACATATCACACTGATCAACAGGATCTATTCGCTCTTCTCTGTCATCCAGCTAAAGACTCAGTGAGGAATATGAATCAATTTCTATGACTGAAATCTAGAAAGGCCACCATCACAATTC
This sequence comes from Hoplias malabaricus, assembly GCF_029633855.1. Lineage (NCBI taxonomy): Eukaryota > Metazoa > Chordata > Actinopteri > Characiformes > Erythrinidae > Hoplias > Hoplias malabaricus. The sequence goes on from NC_089806.1 coordinate 10,275,212, forward strand.
TTGTGTTTCTCAGCTCAGACTTTACAGGGTGAGCCATTTAGAATACAGTTACATTAAAACCAAGCACACCATTGTTTTTCTTGTGAAATTCCCAATAAGTTTGATGTGTCACATGACCCTCTTCCCATTGAAAAAACAAAAGATGGATCCAAAATGGCCACCTTGGTCACCACCCATCTTGAAAAGTTTCCCCCCTCCCATATACTAATGTGCCACAAACAGGAAGTTAATATCACCAACCATTCCCATTTTATTAAGGTGTATCCATATAAATGGCCCACCCTGTATAGCACAGTCGTACACAACACTTTACTCCAAGAGCAGGTAATCGATCTGGATTCAGACCTATATGCAATTTAGTACAGACAAACAACAAAACATCAGAGAGGAAAACAAACTCTGATCACAATCTGTCTACATTCTACATGATCTCCTTTAATTTCCTGCAGTCCAATCTTGGAGCGTGTAAAACGACTTCATTGACAGCAGAGACATCACTCAGCAGGCAGTCAGTTTGTCAACATGTGCTTCAGCTAATATTACATCAAACACAGTTCCACCATCAGATTCGCACTGCCCAAAGAAAAGAAAAGTGGACAGCCTTTTCTGGATGAATGGACTGAAAAACTACTAACTCCTAACTATTCGCAGATGAAAAATTCAAGGTACAATTAAAAATATATGTTCTTAAGACTTTTCTTAAACTTCCTCACACTTGCATTAGAGTTAAGTATGAGTTCAAGCAAGCCTCTAAAATCAATTTAAAAAGTTGATTTACTAATTTAGCATGATTAAAAGTGGAGATTGAACTGTTAGTTTATACATAGAGCTGGACGAAATGGACAAAACTTATACAGGTGGTCAGCAGGTTACGTCAGTCCCGAGTTACGATGTTTCGTGGTTATGACACATCTCCCATTTACTGTATTAAGCCTTGTTTCAACTTAAGTGGTTTTGCGTCATAAAATGAACTTCATGTTTGTTGTGCGCGGCGGAAGAATACACGGTTACACGTCTCGGGACCGAGAAGAATAGGTGTTAGGATAGGATAAGTGCTTACAGTATGTTACTTACGTACAGCATGTACGAATTTTCGGACTTACACCGAAAATCGATTTATGACGCGGCGTAGGAATGGATCGTCGTAAACCGAGGACCCCCTGTATCATGAAATATTTCTAAATTTCAAATTCTGATATCAATATGAACAACATCACAGTCAAATATAAACCTCTTGGCTTTGTCAATATTAATTATTTTAAGCTAACTTTAACACTGAGGGCAGTGAGATTATGTAATTCACGTCAATCAGTGACAGACGATGTTAATATTGTTTATTGAAATATTGAAAATGTGTTTTTAAAAAAATCAATCGTTATTGAAAACATTTATACTGTGATATATAATCGATATTTAATTATTGTCCAGCCCTATTGCTACATGGGAAAATATTGGAAAACCTGAATCCGTTTTTTTTTTCCTGTTGGTTATTTCCTCCACCCTGACTTTTAATTGGTGTTTACTTAATAGTTGAACATTTAGTTTGATTCGTCTTTTCATTTTGCTCTCAGCTGCACAGATTTAACTGAAGACTGGCAATAATGGTTGAGTCATATTCAAAATGTGGCTCACAATGTTTATTAAACTGTAAAACGCAGCAGAAGGAAGAAGAAAAAAGAAACGGTACGGTAGAGGTACATTGTTGGTCACTGAATGTACAAACAGTGCAAATGTACCTTTAAAAAGGAGTATCTGTAAATTTCATTATAAATCTGAGTAAAATAAAGGAACATGATATAGGGAGAGTATGAAGTCAACACAATTTTAAAATCTACAATTTTAACAGAATAAGGTACAATTGTGTTCCCTAACTATAGTCTAACAAGCGTAATGTTTATCACAGTAATCTTCTGATAATGAAAAATATAAATTACACTGTCCAACCCTAAATTAGCACACTTAAAACAGCAGCTGGGTTTTTTACGAGGCCTGAAATGAACTTGGCTGAACTCTGTTAGTACAAAGTGGATCCAGTGTTTGTGACCTTGCACAGGCAGCAGTGGGTTTCTCTTAATCACTCGCTACACTCCCACACCACCATGCTCTGGCTCAGAGAGATTGATTCACAGCCAGACAGCACACATACAGCTACATTTATTTAATGATTGACAACAATAACTGGATAGGTGCAGATCTGACCAAAGTCCATAACACTCTACAAACTTCCAAAAATGAAGTTGAAAATGAAGTTGGCCCTTCATCAGTGGACACAGGACACTGTTGGCTGAATATTTTTGGTTGTTTGAGGATTCTCAGTCCAGCAGTGACACGGGTCTTTAAAGGCTAAGCACCACTTAATGGACCTCCATGAATATTTCACATTATTTTAGTTACTGACATATATCATATGAATTTAAATAAAAATATAATGCTTAATTTGCTTTAAAACTGACAATTTGAAAATTTTTTAAAACTGACGGAAAAACTCGAGCTCGCTACGGAAATTCTTGAACGCAACCGTGACGTCACTGGTGGACAACAGCTAAACAATGCTGCGGTAAAACACCGTTATGACAGTATCTAGCTAGCTAAATAACCAACATTATTCACGACAATAGATTAGCAATAAGCTAAACTCAAATTTAGAGGTACCGTTATTCTTGTAAATGGGATCGAAGTCGAACTCGAATTCATCCGACACTATAAACCTCCGTAATGCAGCTACGTAGCCGAGTATAATCTGAGACACCGAGTTTAGCGAGTCAAGCTAACGTTAACTAACACCAACTAAAACAGGCGAAGTGAGTGTCCTTACCCTGTTTACCTCCATGTTACAGAGGCTCTTGAACACCTTTCGTTGGTTTCCTTACATGCCCATATTGTTGGAAAAGCGCCAGTGAAATGAGCACTACAGATAACGGAGTGATTATTTGGGGATCTTTGGGCCATTTGTGCACAGATGTCCCACTGTACGTTGAATTATTGCAGCCAAAAACAACACACCTTTTCGTCATTGTGCATTAAATTAAGTGCAGCTTCTAGAGTTGTTGTCCACCATCTACGTCACAGGCAAGACGCCTATTAGAGTTTCCCAACTCCGTTTGGGGTGTGTGTGTGGGGGGGGGGGGGGGGGAGGGGGGTGGGAGAGACCAACGGTCTTTTAAACCTTATTCCTTCAATTAGTAAGAAATAACATGTTTTCTGACTATCAATAAACACAAGTTAGGAACTCAAATTCCACTGTATTTATTTGTATGACACTTTCATAGAGCTGGTGCTTAGCCTTTAAAAACTGCAGTGGCACTGCTGTGTCTGATCCACTCATACCAATGCAACACACTGCAGTGATGAGAATGATCCACAACCTAAATAACACCAGCTCAGTGTAGCTCCTGAACACCGGTCTGTAACTGTAGGATTAAAAGGGTACCTAAACAATATGTGAAGGTGATAAAGTAAAAAAAAGTGAGTAGAAACATGGGGTCACTTTAATGTTGTGACTGAAAGGTGTATATAAAATTTGACCAAACTCAAAACTGTACTTTTGTACGTTGTACTTGACTACAGGTACTGCGGTGAGATTATGTAACCCAGACTGTATGGAGATAATCCTTTTTTGCCCAGCAGTGTAAATCAATGCTCTAATGTCCAACACACACAGAGAGAGAGAGACAGAGACACACACACACACACAGCTTCACTGCCCTGACACACATAGTTGTGTGCATTATGTAAGACACTTTTCTGAGTGATTGATCTGTCAGCCGTCGACTGCTGTCATTTTCACTTGTCCAGCTGCAGCGCCAGGGGCTTTTTCAAACACAAAGAAATGTGTGCGGTGAAATGTTTTAGTCTACAGCTCTTTAAACAATCTTAAATTCTTTAACAGGCCTTGCACCTGCTAACCCTACAGAAAGTATGTCTGCTCATGTTTCAGCTCATAGTCTTAGATCTACAGTCGTAGCCTGTGGCAAATATTCAAGAATCTTGTGTAAACATCTTGTTATGATTGTGTATGTGGTGGAGCTTAGCTTCAAAACTTTAAAAAAGTATTTTAAAAACTTTTTGTAGGTTTTTGGACCTAAATTACTGATTAAATATTATATTTACTTATATATACTTTAAGCAGCTACTTGTATAAAAAGGTTCTCCATAAAGAAGGTAGTGAGGAATCAAACAGCAGTATTCAGGCTTTGATTTCTGAATAAGTACTCAGTACTCTCCGAATCACTCTTAAAATCAACAGAAATTATGTTTAATTATGAATCAAATTGTAAATAATTTCTAGTACAGTAGTTCCAGTTATGTCCATTATGCAGTATTACTAGTTGCACAGCTACTTTCCCTCTCTCAAACACAGCTCTTTATATAAAGAGCAGCTTTTACATACAGCTTTTATTCAATTTATTAAAAGTAATCAGTCAATTTTGCCTAATATTTTCCCTATAAACCTTTTTTACATAACGGCTGATGCCATAACTCTGAACTCATAAAGCGTTTACAGACAATGAAAGAATGAAGGAATTTAAAAATTTATAAAGTAACAGTTATTATAGTGACACCTAGCGGCCTGTATGTGTCAGAGATTATATGTTTAACCTGTATGAAAAATGGTTGCCCCTATGTGGGACCCACCCCATGGATCATAAACTAGTTCATTCAGGGACTACAAAGAAATTAGAATCTTCATCTAATGTGGATATAGTGCTAAACAAAATGACAAAAATAATTAAAAAACTAAAATGTAATCTTAAATATTTGCTAAACTTGTAAAATGACGTATTGCTCCACTAGGTTATTTTACTATACTTATTCAGTGTTTTTTAACCATGGAAACCAGCAGTGAAGGTGACATGCAGGCAGAGTTTACTTCAGTCAGAGCTGTTATAGAAGGTGGAATTTAGGCCCATTTCAACAGTAGGAGCCTCACCCTAGAAAACTACTCTAAGAATCTTATAACAACATAACATACAAGTACATGAAATACAGTATATAACACACACACACACACACTATAAATGTTTTTTAAATGTGATTTAAACAAAAACTGACATTGAGAAACACGTTACAGTGGCTAGTTAAAGTTGCAGTTTATATATTTATTTATTTTTAAAGACACCATCAGCTTTTTATCTCCATCTGCTGTATTTCTATCACACAGCACGTTACCACGGACAGTAACCGAATTATTAGAACAGCACAGACACAACAAACTTCTTACAAAACACCCGAGTTCAGACGCATAAAACCTGATTTCAACCGCTGATGGAATAAAATTTTATACACATACAAAATATTACATAAATATTGTACACATTTTTAAATTGTATTCAGCACCTCAAACGGAGCATGAAATAATGAAATGACTTAAACGTTAGAGGAATTTTCCACTGGCTGTCTGTTCCCATATCATCAGAGCACGATCAAGCAGAATTCCTCCTTAAAAACACTGACTAGAGCATGCATTGACACTCAGGTTTTAAAAGAAAATCTGCTCAATGATGATAATAATTTAAATAATTTTTCCACTTGTAATCACTTACCGCTTTTGTATATTGTGGAGCTTTAATGAGGCAGGGTTAAGATATTACGCTTTAAATCTGTACTTCAAAGACTAAGTTCAGGATTTTGTTTTCCCCACACCTCTTTTATATTTATCCTCTCCACCACATGTTTTTTGTTTTACTTCTTTAAGCAATTGCTATTGCAGTTTAAAGGTTTTTTATTTTATCATTTGTCCTATGACATACTGGTGCCCTATGAAGTTTATTTCCAATAGGATCCAAAACCAGATGAAGTGGTTACAGAAAATGAATGAATGAATGAAAAATGTTCTAATTTTCTGAGTAAAAGTTAAACATCAAGTTTGACACTTTTACTTTTGAGCCTTTTTAAACATGATTTACTGGCATCTAAGTTTTATCCATCACTTGAAGCATTGTTTAAAGAAAAGTGGGCGGCGGCTTTATTTGATTGCAAAATCCACATTACACACATTGTACACGTGCCTCAGCTGGTTCTGACATAAATGTTACGGTAATGTCTCTTGAGGTGAAATTCTTGTTAGTGAAAAGGCATGTGAGGAGGTTAAATATGTTCTGGTGACTCCATTTACTTTTTTTAAAACCGATACAAACAGGCTCCAACTCCACACAGATACAACCCATAAAGACGACGATTAGGGCAATAAAACAGTGTAGTTTGCTGAATTTTTATATTTTATAATACAAAATTTACACCTTCCTCACCTAACATTTCTTTGAACACAGGTTTTATTTTCCATTAATTATCCTTTAAATCGATGGTCAGTTTCTGACTATAGAGCTCCTACTGTCTGAATACTTATGGGCAGCGGTCAACTCTCAACACAGCAGTGACACTGAAGTGTAAAAACCCCATCAACACACACACGCAAGTGTCAGTGCTGTTCTGAGAATATTCAACTGCACCAATAGTATGTGGAAAACTCTGGTCCTGTGATTAGAGGAAGGGGATGAAATTCAGTCTGTAAATCTTCACCTGTATAGTGTCACCATAAGGAGTTTCTAATAAAGTGGCCAGTGAGAAGTACAAGGTAAATGTTTTTAATAAAAAGGATAAATGGTGTTTCCGTTTTTGTATATAACCCTTGAACATACACAGAACTGTACAAAAGTCAGGCCACCCTTCATTTATTTAACTCCCAGTTCATTCCCAGACTGTAAACATCCAGTTCAAATTTCCACTTGAGATTTGCCATGACCACTAGTTCACTGCCCATGAAGAAAGGGACGCAGAAATGAAATGGTCCCGATTGCTCAAGAGAAGGGAAAGAAAAAGGGGGAAAAGTGTGGTCTGCAGAGTGTCTTCAGAGTGACAAGAATGTATCTGATTGGGCAAGTGTGAACAGAACTGGATATGATCCTCATTAGTGACACTACCAGAGTTGGGTAGTGTAATGTAAATCCTTCCTCCAGGAAAAATATTGTAGCACTTCAAAAAGTAACATTTAAGAAAATTCTTTACCAATTAAATAAAATATTAATGACTTTAAAAAAATTATTAAAGCATTATGTATTAACTTTAAATAAGGATAGTCATAAAACTCCTAATGATCTAGTTCAGAATCTCAATACACCTTTGAAAAAAATATCTAAACAAGCTGAAGAGGCTGCAATTTTGAATTATTAAAAAGGATAGTAAAAGGTTAAAAAAACAACCAAAAAATCAAAACAAATGCAAATACTCAACTTTGGTCAAACCAATGAACAAAAAACTTAGCATGGGATGATACACAGGGGTCAAGGGTCAAAAGCCATAGTGAATTGCAGTGGTGCCCCACTCCTTACCACTCTGCTGGGGGCTATGTGATGACCCCTCCACTCACCCAGCGCACATTTAAAACCCATAATGCACTGTGGCCTACAGGCACAGAGGCTATTATTGCAAGTAAACTCAGATTCCTACGAGTGGCCAGTGTCTTTCCATTACACTCCATATTGCAATGGACTGTAGCTTATGTCAGTCTTAATTTATTATTTTTACATTTCTATAATTACATGCAACAAAGAATTTCTCCTTTTACATCCATTAACATTTAAGGACATATTCTCACTACCAAACCCAGGTGGTGGTCAAATGCGAAAGCTGTATTTGAGCCCTGGAGTGGTCCAAAGACACTCTGGTCTTCCTGAGATCTCTGGTCTGACGTCCCCCTCAAGCAAACCAAGGTACATTCAATTATCACTCCTGGCAGGACTGGTTCATTCTGTAATGTGACCATTTTGGCTTATTATGTGATAGACCGAGTGTCTGTCACAGTGAAATGCCATGTTGTCAGACATCAGTCACTTAAAGAGAACATCTATGATTATGGGCAAATGCTGTTCTCTCTGGTTTGTTTACATTCAGAAGTTCTGTGTCTTTTAAATGTGGAATGGCAGGTTTGATTGAAAAAAAAAATCTGTTGTTTGTACATGACTGAAGTTGAACTTATCTGTAAGTTTTTATTTACTGTTTGAATTACCACAGAAACTGTTTTGTAACTTGTTAGCAATTAGCAAGTTAGCAGTTAGCAATATCCAATATCCTCACCTCTGTTTATGATTTTCAAAGTTTGGAATTCTCCCTCTTGGAGATTTACACCTCTCTAGCTGACAATTAGCACGGAACATAATGTCCTTAGTCAAGTGTGGCCTCCATTTCACATTTAAATAACAATCTTTACTATGGAGATTATACAAGCAGTTTGTGCACAATTACACATCTGTGTCCACAATGGGTGCAGCTTAAAGCAGCTGATATCACTCATTTTGAGGAGTGTCAAAATACTTTTGGACACAGACTGCAGTAAAGCATTAGTCCCAGTACTTGCTGCTTCAGTAAAAGAGAAATCTTCACTGTTTTGCAAAGGCTACATGAATTCAAGGCAAAGTTCATGCATTTGTGATTTGCGACATGCCAGTATTCTGGGAACTATAATTTCTCAAAGCAAACAAACCCGTTCTGCTTGAAAAAGCAGAACAATTTAGACTAAATGTAAGGCAGGTGATTTGGGCAGCCAGCAGTGGCCCAAATACACCTTTAGCGGGATCAGACATTCTTCACAGCGCTAGAAATAAATTAAAATGTTTGCTTTCATTTTAAAATTAGAAGACTTTGATAATTAATCCAAAGGGATTTGAGAATATGATGCCATCTCTACAAAATCACTTACCATAACAGTTATTCTGTATCCTGCAGCATTCCTCAGAAAGAGATAACTTTGGACCATGCATCTGAACTTATTTCAGAAAGCTGGAAACAAAACCAAGAGTTCGTCTAATAGAAGAACTCTAGAGCAGATTAAAATTTTAGTTTCTAGATAAAGTAACCCAGCCAACTTCAGCTTTATGAAACACACTGTCCTGTGCCCTTTAGTAAGGTACCTAATGCCCAGCTGCTCCCCAGGAGCTGGGAATGGCTACCTGCTCAACACTATGTGTGTGTGTGTGGGGTCATTGCATAGATGGGTTAAATGCAGAGGAAAACGATATTGTCCACTGTACAATACCAATACAAGCACAGTGCATTAGCACATGTTTAATAAGATCGCATTCACAGTAAATATTGTTGTGGTTCTGACCGAATTAGACCAAAGTTAAAAGCAGGTCCAAAAACACTGAAGAGGTTGAACACGCCTAGATCAGGCTCAAGTACATTAAAAAGCAGAAAAGGTGGACCTCAAAAGCTGCACAAGACATAACTATCAGTGAATAATGTCTAATATTTTAGTTAGAGCACGTTGTATTTTTCATGCAGACATGGAGTTCTTAGGCAAGCTTGAAAATTTACCCTGGTTCATTGAGACCTATTGAAAGTGAACAACGCGACACACAACACAATGTACCATTGATGAAACACATTTGTACAACGTTTGACAGCAAACCTGACTGAACAATCAAAAACAAAACAAGCTAAATGCCATGTGGCTGGGTTAAGGGTTATCCACCTTACCTACATTCTGCTCCACACCTTAATGTCGCCATCACACTGCTCAAATATTTTCTAGTTTAAATGCCTGAAGACACTTTCTATCAAAAGAGTATTTCTATGAAAAATCAAGTTTCTAAACAGAAATATGAGAAGTGTCTCTTTTCAGAGTTTAAAGAACCCCCACAAAAATTTGTCACAGTGATGAAGGATCTTCCTAGAACTGCAAATCCAACATCAGAACCAGGTAAGGGCCTTGTGGCAGGACGAGAGGAGGAGTTCCCATTGGACCAGCCGGCTGATCAGAGATAAGTCTGGTTTCTCACAGCCTTCTAATGTGTTATTTCCTCAGTAAGCCATTGAAGGAAATGCACTGCCATACGAAAATATGAATGTGGAAATGTTTTCCTGAGCTACACATTTATTAATATTGTTAATTCCCTTTACGCTCACTGCCCTTGTACTCAACCAGGGTTCGATAAGCCTCCTTAAGACATTTAAGCACCTTTGTAAAACTACATTAATGATATATTATTGCATTAGGTGTCATCATCTTTCACATTTCATCATTCCACACTGTGGGGGCAAATCCCACTACCTAAACCACTACTAGTTCAAAGGAGTCACATTTGGTTCCTTAAAGATCCATTGAAATGCACAGCTTGTTTAAATTCTATGCATGTTGCCCCAGTTTTTCTTGAGTTTAACGGTAATACAACTTACTATCAAACACCTCAGCCCTCTGTGAGCTGAGCAGAAAAACATTATATACCTAAATATGCAGAAAATCAAATGTTTCTCTACAAGACATTAAGAGATATGAAAGTTGGAATAAGTCCAAATATATAATAGAGTATTATATGCATTGTGATTTTTGACACAGGCAATTTAAAACGGCTTTTTATTCCTTTTTCATACTAATTTTCACTTAATCCAATGAAACAGGACTAATTATGCAGCTTGTCAGTGACATTTAAATACAGACAATATAAAAATACATCACCCTGCCCAACTCTAAATACCCTTAAGTTTTTATTTATAAAGATTATAAAACTTCCAAATGATGTGAGCCAACTTTTCCAGAAACCAAAATGTTACTTTTACCCAGAAGGTGAGAAATATTCAGTCTTCTGGATTGCTGGAGAGAAGAATTACTGTCCTGCCTTTTACAGCTGGCCCGACTGGTTAAACAAAACACAAAACAAGCTTAATACTGTATACTTGGGTCAAGGGCCATCTAATTCTTGTGGGCAGAGTCCTGTGTTTATCCACTGATGAAGGACTAGAGACAACAGAACACAAACTTTGCGAAAACCAATGAGCTACTGTTTGTCTAACAGAGTGGACAGTGAGTAGACAAAGTGTTTAAAAAGCTCCAGCCGCACTGCTGTGTCTGATCCACTCTGACAAACACAACATGCACTAACACACCAGCACCACTGCAGCTCTGAGAAGGATCCACCACCCAAATCATACCTGCTCTGTGATAGTCTTTAAGGGCTCCTGACCATTATAAAACAGGGTGAAAGGGGCTAACAAAATATGAAGAAGAACAGATGGACTAATCTGTATGTTAAAGCTACAATGAGTGCAGAATATTAGTGCGTGCAAGCAGTGTACAATACCAACAAGACCAGTAATACAGTCCTATTGCTCAATTCTATGTGCAAGTGATCTAAATTAGGTCCTGATTGGAAAATTGAGATAATAATCTGATAAATAATTCAGCCCTAGAAGATAAGAACAATTGAGGAATCGTTTAATAGAGTGTATACTTCGGCATATTATGAAATCCACAAGGCTATGGGTGCAGTATTTTGTGCATCATGCCTTATCTCCTTACCTCTGAGCTGGGGCAAGGCAGAAAGTTCCCCAGGGCTCAGGCTTCCTCCATGAGACCTGAAATGAGCTGACCCCTGGGCTTTCCTCTGCTTCTGGGCTTTTCTCATAGACTTTCTGGTGAAGCCATCCACTTTCTCAGTTGCTGAGATCCCAGATGACATCTTGGCACACAAATACAAGCTGAAGAGTTCCTAGTCTGAAAAGTGTTTCACAGAGCCTACAAACGTGGAGGAGAGCCAAGAATCTGAACTTCAACCCTTGGTGTTAAAGGCCCATAGGAGAAGACAGGAGTGTCACGAATGGGACTCATCCAAGTATAAATACAAATACAAACACAAACCTATGAAGCAAATGGCGCCTAAAGCTTTAAGTTGTAGCCATGATGGGCTTCCTCTACTTCAGGCTCATCCACAGGTTGTCCACGAAGAAAAAGAAAAATAATTAATTGCCTCAAATCTGAGTTTTTTCCAATTTAAAAGCCGTTAAGTCCTCCCATAGTCATCCAGGGCTCACAATGCCACTCATACAAATGGGATTAATATTATTTTTTTCAAGCGCTGAGGAAGAAACTATCGATTATTCCGCGACGTATCTTCGATTTAAATCCACGTACAGGCGAAAACGGGCAAAGAAACGATATACAAACCCGAAAACAAGAGCAAAATCGAGGCAGTAAGTTTTACATTGATACGGAGTCTGACCTTTATGGTGAATGTGCAGCTCAGTGTGGAGTGAATGACAGAAACACAAGCCCCGCCCTCTGCCGCTGTCATTGGTTGTTGCGCGATGGTTGACTGGAAACTCGTCCAATCAGTAGAAAGGATCAACGACGTTCGGACCAATCAGATTCTCGTTCGGTCCTGTTTTACACGCTTGCCTTAATAATTTTGTATTGTTCGTATTTTTTATTCGTATATTTATTCATGTATAACTCGTATTATGAAAGTTTTCTTCCGGTTAGTAGGTTACAAGAGTTAAATGAATAAAAATCACATAGACATATGAATATGCAAATAGTCCCTGTCACTAGATCCACACACTTTTCCTCTCGTCTGCAGCTTGAAAGCTCAATTGATGTGAGTTTAATGATGAACCATGGCTGTCTGAATCCGTCTGAGCCTGGATTTTGGAACACTATAAGTTCAAAGATGACTCCTCAGTCATGCCTTTGACTTCTTATTTCAATTATTATATGTATTCTAGTGAATTAACTAAACAACACAACACAATTTTTTTACAATGTAAAACACTTGATTTTTTTTACTAGAAGGTGTCTTTACAATCTTCAGACATTAATTCATTCATTATCTGTAACCCTTATCCAGTTCAGGGTCACAGTGGGTCCAGAGCCTACCTGGAATCAATGGGCGCAAGGTGGGAATACACCCTGGAGGGGGCGCCAGTCCTTCACAGGGCAACACACACACATTTACTCACTCACACCTACGGACATTTTGAGTCGCCAATCCACCTACCAATGTGTGTTTTTGGACTGTGGGAGGAACCTGGAGCACCCGGAGGAAACCCACGCAGACACAGAGAGAACACACCACACTCTTCACAGACAGTCACCCGGAGGAAACCCATGCAGACACAGGGAGAACACACCACACACCTCACAGACAGACACCAGGAGCGGGAATTGAACCCACAACCTCCAGGCCCCTGGAGCTGTGTGACTGCAACACTAACCTGCTGCACCACTGTGCCTCATCTTCAGACATTCATTACTTTAATTAATACAAACAGGTTCAAGGATTGTGCAGTTTTTTAATCTAGCACATCTAATTCCATTCGTTATTAAATTATTAAGCTTTTCATGAGCTATATGAACTTCATGTTTGAGTAGTTAAACACTAAAATGTGCAGAGAAAATCCCTGGATGCTGGAATCACTTAATGAATAAGTAAATAATATCAGCATTTAATTAGCAAAGTAAATCTAGTCAAATCCTGAAGATATATGAAACCACTAAATAGTCAAATGTGATTCAGTTTTGTAGTGGGCCCGTAATTAAATAATTTTCTCCAGTTATTCTTCCTCACATTGTGATGAAAAATTGTTAAACTGTCTTCTTGTTCCCTGAATCTACCACAGCAAAATTTAAACAAGCAATATTTTGCTGTGCTTTAAGCTCCACTTGCCTCTATTGACCTGCTTTGTTTCTCACAGGAACCCCAAAGAAAACAAAAAATCAGTCAGGTCTCTGCAATACCAGTTTGACTGGATTCTCTGCATCAAAAATAAACTGATCCAGGACCATGCCACAGCTGATAATACACTGTCGCTATCAACTTATTAACAATAGTCTTAAACCTAAGATCACTGTAAAACTCAGATTATATTTGCAGCTCATTTAATTCAGTAATGTTTTCCTGTGGGGCTGATATATTTTGTGTGCCAGTGACCATCTGTCCACACAGCATTTTAAAGGAATTCACTCATTATAAGAAGTGTCTACAAACATTTGAACACACAGTGCACTTGAAGATATTAAGTATGTCACCCCAATGTTTGGTAAAACGTTGAGCTGCCTCAAATCAAATAAGTTACATACAACAAGTGAAAGAGCCCTGTCCAAAGTTGATTAGATTACCCTAAAACTCCTAATTGTGTGGAGTTACCCTGTAACCTCCAACTGTCTTTATTATGGGGTTTCTGACATTAAAAGCCTGCAAAACCCATTTCCAAAAACATGGGGACGTTTGCAGTAACGTCACCTTTACAATAGTGTGACTAGACGTCCTCTTTTACCCGGACATGTCCTCTTTTTTAGACTTAAAAAATGTCCGTCCGGAATTTCACAAACGTCCGGGATTTTGTTTTTCTAGAGCTTACATAGAACTTCGAGAAGTTTCGTTCACAAACTAGTCCCGCCCTCCTCTACTCCGATTGGTTCGCTTGAGTGAGAAGGGGCGTGGTGAAGTAGCCTAAAATCTTCTGATTGGACGGCCTGAGTGTAGAGCTACCGTTATTGGCCGATAACCTTCTCTGTATACATTTAATTGGTCAGTCTGCAGTGCCCCTCCCCCCCCCTCTTTTTCACCATCTCAGATCTGGTCACCCTACTTTACAATTAAGCAATGAAAATACAATGAACATTATTTGCGTCTTCACAAAAAAAAAAGACAAAAAAGTTGTAAAATAGCATTGTTCTGGAAGGTTCTACAATTAGCAGTTAAACTGGTGACACATGAGGTCATCCAGTGTCCAACAAAAGCTTAGTCTTTGCAAACAAGAACGGATTTGTTTCACCATTTTGTGCCAAACTTCATGAGAGAATTTTCAGTCACGTTAAAGACAGCACAAGATGCTGAAGTTTGTAATATCATGAAACAATTCTGGGAGTCAGGTGAAATCTCGGCGTGTACCAAAGGTGGCGCTGCTCAGTGTCTGTGACCATCGAGCCCTCAGGAGGTATTGTGGGGAAACGCTCATGCTACTGTTATGGACATAGTCACATGGGGTCAGTAGTACTTGGGGAAATCATTGTGATCTAACACAATCCAGTGCTACCTGAATCTGTATCTTGCAAAGAGGAGGCTATATATTACTTTTGTGCACTGAGTCAGAAGTCATGGAAAATACAAGCAAACATTTGCATCTGTGATGAAATGGTGGTGCAGTGCCCACTGCATGGATTATTTGCATATGTGAGAATATATTTTGGAGAGACAAATGCTGCTGTCAAAACGTGTTTTCCCAGGAAATCTAATATTAACTCATAGTGTGTGCACTGTCTGCCTCCTATTGATCATATGTGGTGCATCATGAAGGGGATCAAACAACTGTGGCCTTAGACAGTTAAGCAGCTCAAGCTTTGTATGCACATAAAGAACAGGGGGGAAATGATTTAAATCCTACATTGTCTGTAAGCACTTATCCAATTCAGGGTCACCGTGGGTCTGGAGTCTACCTGAAATCACTGGGCAGAAAGCAGGAATGTACTGGAGGGGGTGGCAGTCCCTAACAAGGTGCCACACACACACATTTGGGTAGCAAATTAACCCACCAATGTGTGTTTTTAGATGGTGGAACCCGGAGCAGACACGTGGAGAACATGCCAAACTCCTCACAGACACCTGAAGCAGGACTTGAGTGTAGGATTACAATAAAAGTGTAAATTAAAATATATATGAAGTAACCCATTAATAAACATGTCTTTTGTCTAAGTGATTGGTTTTATTGCATTTTAAGAGTCTCCCAACATCTTTGGAAATTGAGGTTGTGTAGGATATGGGCTTGTATCCCTGCTCTTGTTACTTACATCATATTCAGCTCCATCCTGCCTGATCTTGCTTAAGATTAAAAACTACATTCCCACAGATAGTCTTGAATTCAGCAATCAAACCCTCTGAGAAGACTGCTCAGACCTGTATGAATTACCTGGTGCTGGTTTAGCTTGTCACCCTACTTTATTAGCTTAAAGATGCATTGAAATGCAGAGAAATAAAACTTTCATTCATTCGTTGTCTGTAACCCTTATCCAGTTCAGGGTTGCAGTGGGTCCAGAGCCTACCTGGAATCATTGGGTCCAAGGCAGGAATACACCCTGGAGGGGGCGCCAGTCCTTCACAGGGCAACACACACTCACACATATGGACACTTGAGTCACCAATCCACCTACCAACGTGTTTTTTGGAGCACCCGGAGGAAACCCACGCAGACACAGGAAGAACACACCACACTCCTTCCAGACAATCACCCAGAGGAAATCCACGCGGACACGGGGAAAACACACCAAACTTCTCACAGACAGTCACCAGGAGCGGGACTAGAACCCACAACCTCCAGGTCCCTGGAGCTGTGTGACTGCGACACCTACCTGCTGCGCCACCGTGCCGCTCAAAACTACTTTAATACTGCAAATTCTATTTCTGATATTAAGCAAGCCATCTAAATTCTAAGTTTCCTCTGAATGACCATCTACATTTCCAGGAACATCCGTAGAGAGACATCTTTTCAGATTGTGTCTTAATTTAATTGATTACCACTTATAATCAAACATAGCAACCAATGAAATAAAATATAAAAAATACAAACAGGAGCGCATTATGTACATATTAAAAAGCTAACATCAGAATTCTGTGTTAGTTTTATAATTGCATTTCTGTGAACATTGTTAGAAGGATATATGTGAATTTTTAAAAAAAGGTAAATGTACATTTATATAAAATATATATCAATTTACACAAAAAACAAACTCCCTCTGTATATACTCACTTATAAACAAACGCTAAAAATATACAATATACTGTATGTTTCTCTTTAAAAAAAAATCACTGAGGGAAAAACAGATCCTTTAACTACAGTTTTTCTCCTCAAGAAGCATCAGGACTGGTATTAAAGTCTTTGGACAGTTTTAAAGCCTGAAACTATCTGGAGATAACAAAAAACAAATAACCAGAGTATCATTTCTGAGGAGTTTTATGAAAGTATGAAGAAATCTTTTTCATTGACCGTGGAGAAGTCGTCTTCTCAGCCTGAGGAGAGGAGGTATTCCTCAGAGAACGTGGAGAACCTAAAGTCTGAAACAGAGTAAAAGAGCAACAGTCAATAAAACTGACTGATAATGAATTAATAAACTCTGCATCTGTGCTTGTTTATTATCAGTGTATGAGAGTCTCAGGTGTAGTTAGTCTTTTGACGTTCTGATATTAGCTTTTATAAGGCACGCTCCTTGTTTTCACCAAAATTACATTTTATCTGTGTGGGTAGTGGAACAATAGTGATCCGTGTTTGCTCAACGCTGATTAAAAGTTGTTTGAATGTGTGACTAGTGAAGTCAGATTAGATTTCATTCATAGAGTCAGTAAGGACCTCCCTCACTTTTAGAGGAAACTGGAGAACCCGGAAGAAACCCACACATACAAAGGGAGAACACACCAAACTCCTCACAATCACCCGGAGCAGTTAATAAATCAATCATTTTTCTGTCAGTGTCCCAGGTTCTAAGAATAGTGAGGTTGTGTTGACTTTAAATGCTGACAGAGAAAAAAGTGAAGCACTTACAGAAGTGGACGGTGTCCTGGACTCATGTCTCTTGGACCTGTTGGGGCTCTTGGATAAAGGCACCCCTTTCTGTGCTTGTTTAAGTTTGTGGCTCATTGCAGAAAGCCAGTCAGGTTTGGACGGCAAACTGTTCTCCTTCTCTGCTTGTATAGATGATGCGAGAGGGTCATGTTTGAGCTCTGAATTTTCCTGCTCCTCCTCTTTGCCTTCGGCTGAGAGATGGAGAGCTGTGGCAGACCCTCTGCTTCTCTTGGCATCTGGACACAGCTCTGAGACCCCATCACTGTCATCATGTTGACCCTGGGGGGCATCACTTGTCTCCAGACGGCGTTTTGCTCTGCGCTCTGAGGGAGAGACGTGCTTAGGGCTCTGAGGATATGGGCTCAGGACCTTTCGCAGAGGTGGCGTTGTCCCCTTACCATGGGAACCAGGGGTGCGGGAGATCCATTGCTGGATGGAGGATGGGGTCTGGGGTCTTTTTGGGGTATTCTGCTGGGCAGGGCTGTGTTTATGATCAGAGTCAGAGCTGCTGGATGCAGGAGGTAAATCAGCATGGCTGGAGGGGCAAGACCCAGGCTGAGGTGAAGCCAAACTACCCACGCTGACCATACTGCCACTACGAGCAGGGGTCAACTCCATAGGCTTAATATGACCTGAGTGAGTGGGTTATTGAGAGAGAGAGAGAGAGAGAATTAAAAACTAAATACTCTTAAGATATAATTGGTTTTCATATACGAAAAACAAAATATTGCTCTGAAATTCACACATTTTCAGAGGATCAAATAAAGAGCGATATTCAAATTTAGGGGAAATGAACAGGTAAAAATACATATAATATTCAGAATTATAAGATACCTTTTGGCCTGGATGGAGTTTGTATTTTGCGCCGTGCCCAGCCTACAATGTTCGCTTCACCAACAGAAGATTTCTCTTCTTCCACACCACGATTGAGTCTCCAGATCCTCACAGTGTTGTCATCTGAACAGGTAGCAATCTGCAGAGATTATCAAATATTTAACAATTTTATCAAACATTTTGCCACAGAGATATTTTACTGAATATAAAGTGTGTAACGACAGACCCTTTAAGCAATAAATTAAAACAATCCAGATTTAAAAATGAATGTATTTTACCTTTGTGAAATCTGTGGGGCACCATGTGACTGATGTCACTTCCTGGCAGTGACCCTCCAGCAGCACTGGAGCTTGGGCAGGATCAGAGATCTACAAATAATCCGTTAGAAAACAGTTAGAAAGGCACAATCTGTGATTAATGTTGGAGCAGAAAACATTTTTGTGTAAATGTTTAGACACCCCTTGTTTAATCAGACGGTTAGTTAATCTAATGTACAGTAATGAATGGTTGCTCCTGCCTAACAAACTTCACCTTCCAAATGTAGGCGTGGAAGTCACTGGAGCCGCTGGCCAGGAACTGATCGTCTGGACTCACACTTGACTTCACATAGAATGAAGAGTTACGATGACCACTGAACACAGCAACTAGGAAGACACAAATTGAAATAAACATATGTCATTCAACTTCATTGACATAAGTTGCCATCCTGGTCCACTACAGAGCACTGTTTATTTTATTCTGATCACGTTTTGCAAGCCTCTGGTTGTCCAAGACTCACCGATGGAGAAACCTACTGTAGATTTAATCAAATCAGAATAAATTAAGCTCTGATGTCTTCTTGTGGAAGAGGTATATTAAGAAGTACATATTCACATTGCTGTTGTTGGTAGGACTGGGAGATTAATTGATTCCTTTTTCAATCCCACAGTGGGGAAATTCACAATGACACAGCCACAAAGGGACAGCAAAAGAGGCTAAGATCTTAAGAGATCTAGGAACTGAGAAGGTGAATACAAGTAGCAGTTACATTAAAGGTAAAGTTAAAAATTCACAAGTTCTAAAAATGGAGAACGCACTTCCAACAGCAGGCCTTAACATAATATCACAATATTTCAGGGTATTTTGTCGATAACTATATTCTTGGCGATATGAACAAAATACTTCTGTTAAAAAATTAATTTCAAAAACAGACTACTGTAACAAAAATGTTATATTAATATGAAGTATATTAAATACAGTGGAACCTCTACTAACGATCGCTTTTACTAACGAACTTTCCAAGACACGAACCGGGTATTTGAATATTTTTTGCCTCCACCAACAAACCACGACTCTAGAAACGAACCCGAGCCTCCTCCGAGCCGGAGGCTGGAAATGGCCACTGACCCCAATAGGCGAGTCTCCCAGCGCCCAGACTTGAGTGAGCTTTTAAGATTAGCACATTGTAGCTTTAGCAATTTAGCATTAGTGTAAATAGCAGACATCAAAATTCATGCTAAGTTAAACCGTATCTACGCTTCATCTCCCCACATTCACCGCCTACTCTCCGTTATTCCACCCACCCCCCATCTCCCGTCATACAGCCAGTGCCTGTGTTACTCCACGTCGTCACGTTTCCAAGGTAGCGATGTGTAACCACTTCTTTTTTTATTATTGTTACCACTGTATTTCTTTTTTATTTTTAGTAATGCTACATGTATTTTTTTTTTTACTAATTCAAGAGTGTTGTAAACATATATCAGTGCAAAAGGGTGACTTTCGGGGTGGGGGCTGGAACACATTAATTGCTTGTCCATTACTTTAAATGGGGAAAATTGACTAGAGAAACGAACTTTTTGAGAAAAAAATCAAGTTCATAGGTAGAGGTTCAACTGTATATATTAATAATATTAAAAGGCTTCTTTCATTTATAATATAATACCATGATTTACTGTACATCTGAAGTATTGTAACCTCCACAAGCCACTCCAATTTTTTTGGAGCAAATTTAGCCACTGTGAAGTACGGTGGAAAGTGGCTCAATGACTCAAGTAAAGAACGTACGCCGTATTATGGGTAACTGCATGACGTCATTACGTAAACAAGTCAGAATATCACTATTACCACAATACTGATTATTTTTTTTTTTTCGTTTTAGAAATTATGATATTAAGAAAGATGCGATATGGCACAGCCCTAATTGCCGCTGCCCAATTAAATATGCATCTCCCAAAACAGTAATTTTACAGGCAAAAGGGAAAAAACCCTTAATTTTTAGTGGAAGTGAAGGTAAAAAGATTTTATTCCAAGTAATTTTGGAGCATTTCTAATCTCATCGTATAATTTTCACACAATGTGAAGCACAGCTCAAATTGTTCAAGTGATTCAATGAACTAAAAAAAACCACACAAAAATGGAGATACGTGTTTTAAATTGGACCGCAACAATCTAAATAATGCAAGGTTCAGCTTTGGTCAGCTGTGACGCTCTGCTGCACGCTTATCTTGCTCCGCGGTGATAAGCAGATCAATATCACTATTTTCTGATTGTATTTATTCTAAATTAGTATCAGACAATGTTTGACCCTCATTCAAGGCTGCTGTTACTCTGAGCTAATTGATTGTGCTGCACAGCGGCTGCAACACAGTGTAAATTGAAGCTGTCCCTACATTGAAGTTCTCACGGACTACTAACTATTATCACCAGTAGATTGACCCGAGGAGGATGGGTCACCCCTTGTGAGCCTTGGTTCCTCCCAAGGTTTCTTCATCAGCTGGGGGAGTTTTTCCTTGCCACTGTCGCCCCTGGCTTGCTCACTTGAGGGTTTTACATTTTGTTTTTTACATTTCATGTCAAATCTTGTCTTACTGGAATTCTGTGAAGCCGCTTTGTGACAACATCCGTTGTGAAAAGCGCTATATAAATAAATTTGATTTGATTTAAATTAACTACATATAGAGTGAACGTTGACTACACACAAACCATGTTTACCAAAGAAAAATTAACCTTTTTAATATAAATTACTACAATTAAGCTATACATTTGAAGTGTTTTTCCCCATTCAGCAATTAACCCTCAGGTGCTAGACACTATGAATCACTATGAAGTGAAACTAAAACCAAGTTGCTTGGCAACCGAGGAACCATTAATTTATGGATAGGGAGGATAGATAAAATGCTCATATTTCAAATACAGTTAAAACTGTTACTGGAATTTTAATATCACATCAATATCACACTAAACAAATCCAATAAACCACCCATCTCTAGCTGCCAGCTTGTCAAGTTGTGCCTGTTATCATTATCACTTTAATCACAATAATAATATTGCTGATACTGAATTCAAACACATGGCAGTTCTGGAACATGATGCTCTAGCAGACACTGAACACATGCACAAGCCATTTCCTACCTGGTGTTGTTTTCAGCCCATTAATTTCGAACATGTACACATTGTCATCTGTGCAGTTACAGAAGAGTCTGGAGCCTGTGGAATCTAATGTGAGACTTGAATAGCCTACACAAAAAATAAAAAAAATAAATATCAAACAGGAATTGCCGGTAAACTGACATAATACTGTTACTAAAATATGGCATTCATCAGTTTCAGGAAAGCCATCATAAAATAAGGTGTGCTGTTATACTGAAGTCAGCACAGCTGTGACTTGGAAGTGGGCATGAGGCCGCAGACAAAGTACTGAATAAAGTCCCAGCCACGATGATGTTCTGAATATTCCGCTCCAGTCACAGTCACAAATAAATCTGTAACTGAACTGGAATTGTGCTGTTGCCTAGCAACACAAAATACCTGCATGCTAGCGTGCTACTTTGTGTAAGTCTATGTTTTACTGCAGGACAGTTGCTTTGTATCATGTATATTTTCCAGCCTAATGATTTAAACACTGCCCTAAGCCCAAGTTTGCTATTGATGCTGTATTTCTCTTCTTTTTTGTGATAGTGCTTTATTAACAGTTAACAAAACACCTCTGTACAGTGTTACATATAAATTCCAATGCTGCTAAACTCTGCATCAGCTCATTGAATGAGTTATGTCCTATCAAATTACTACATTGGAAATAACATTGGTACAAACCCATTATATTTAAATGTTAAATACCCAAACATAAGCATGTATAACTACTGTAATTGTTGTTCTGTTCTTTAAAGGGAGATTTCTGTTCTGTTCTGTTCTTTAAAGGGAGATTTCTGAAATAAGTAGCGTGGTACTAATAGTCCCAAATACACCCAAATGACATATATTTTTATAATATATACAGACATACTTTTATAAGAAAAGACACACTTTGCTACAAAGCACTTAATATCATATTTATCATGGAGCAATTTTCTTTTGAATGTGAGATTGAGTTACAATGATTAGGATTAAAAGCTCCATGAGATTTAATACTGTTCATACCTAGTTTACGTGTGCTGGAGCCAGGGTACTTATAAATCTGCAGAGGAGTGGGGTTCTGGTGAAGCGCTGTGTAGTTTTTACGCAAATCCCATATTTTAATCATCCTGCAGAAAAACCAGACAAAACACATGAATCAAAGGAGGGTAGCACTCACGTTAAAGTACTTAAGGTGCTCCTCTAAAACATTTCCCCAACATAAGAAGCATTATATTCAACTCATTACCCGTCCACAGCTCCTGAAGAGATGAGTGTGTTTTCATCACGGAAAAGAACCACTGTCACACCTCTCTGAGAGTCCTACAGAGAAATGACCATTTAAAAAAAGGAAAACATTAAGTATATCAAACTATCCCAGCAATTCATTTTAAATATGCATCCTCTGACAAAAACATTCTGGATAATAGTGATTGCTAACATCGCTTGAGAAGACAAGCTGATGATTCTAAATGATGTCAAAAATAAGATTTACAAATGTGATGCTTTAAGCGAGAGTGAAAGAAGATTTAAGGTTTTTCCATGTTACTTTGCCCCTAAGTGCAAAGCAACAGCCTTAGGAACCCTTCCTCTTACCAGTGTCAGTCCCAAAGAATGCACAGGAAATAGGAATTTATGAAAAGGGATAAGAGGGCGGTGTCGATGCAGGTAGGTGTCGTAGTCACACAGCTCCAGGGACCTGGAGGTTGTGGGTTTGATTCTCGCTCTGGGTGACTGTCTGAGGAGTGTGGGGTGTTCTCCCCATGTCCGCGTGGGTTTCCTCCGGGTGACTGTCTGTGAGGAGTGTGGTGTGTTCTCCCTGTGTCTGCGTGGGTTTCCTCCGGGTGACTGTCTGTGAGGAGTGTGGTGTGTTCTCCCTGTGTCTGCGTGGGTTTCCTCCGGGTGCTCCAGTTTCCTCCCACAGTCCAAAAACACACGTTGGTAGGTTGATTGGCGACGCAAGTGTCCGTAGGTGTGAGTGAATTTGCGAGTGTGAAGGACTGGCGCCCCCTACAGGGTGTATTCCTGCCTTGCGCCCAATGATTCCAGGTAGGCTCTGGACTCACCACGAGCCTGAACTGGATAAGGGTTACAGATAATGGATGGATAGATAAGAGATATGATTCAAGTGTGATTTCTCACCACAGAAGGAGCCATTCCTCTGGATGAAGCACGTTTCTTCTTGGTCTGGGGTGTGTTCCCCTCTGTCTTCATGTGTGCTCCACTGATCTGCTTCACCTGTCTGTAGAAACCATCTACACAAACAAAATGCAAGATATAAATTATTGTGGAAGAATTGATGGAATTGGTTTGGTGCTTTTTTGTGCTTATACACATACTACAAGTATTTTCGTGCAAAACCTGGAATTCAAGAATAATAATGGCTCAATTCATGAAGAATTCAGACCACAAACTAACCAAATAATGATAAAATATATAGATTGTTATAAACAATCTCTGCTTTAGGCTTGCATTTACATTCATTTATAAGCTTGTGTTGTTTTGTTTTTACATTTACCCACTATTCTGGCCCCGTTAGGTATCTTTCATGTTTAAAGACTGCAGCCCAGAGCCCATTCTTACCTTTTTTACTGCACCTTGTATCCCACACCATGATGTTCCCATCTCTGCCTCCAGTGCAGAAAACGGCTGTAGAGAAAAGATATTAAATTATTATTTCATCAAAAAACACACACACATCAAGTAAAACCTCTCAATAAAAGTCTAGAGCTCATAACTGATTCGTACCTTTTTCCTGCTTGGGGAAGGACACTGATTTCAGGCTGCACTGATGACCCTTAAAGCTGCCCAGAAGCTCGTCAGTGGCAACGTCCCACAGGCGAGCTGTCTGATCTCCAGATGCTGTCACCTGCAGAAAAACATATTAAAAATAATAAATAAAAAAAATCTCATTATGCTTATGGCTGATACACAAGATGGGGAAGCTTAGGACCTTCTAGACATGACCATTACTGGCAACCAAAAATTAGAGTATGGACACTTTTGGAAAAAAAAAACATTTTATCAACTGCCTATTGCAAAAAGCAATGTTGAACCCCTCTGTTGTAGGTCGAAAGCAGTGGCTGCTGCGCATATAATCAGTAAACTGGTCAGCAACTGACCACACTGAAATTGTTTGACTGTGGTCGCTAAAAAAAAACACAAGCCACACATGCATCAATAAATCTGCAAGACAAACATTTACAGCAATTCAGACAAACTCTTAACCTCTAGCTGTTTAGACAACGTCTGCTGATTAATCTCCCATAACATACATTCAATCATTCATTATCTGTAACTCTTATCCAGTTCAGGGTTGTGGTGGGTTCAGAGACTACCTGGAATCATTGGGCGCAAGACGGGAACACACCCTGGAGGGGGCGCCAGTCCTTCACAGGGCAACACACACTCACTCACAGCTTTGAGACATCAGTCCACCTAACAGGAGCCCCCGGAGGAAACCCACGCTGACACAGGGAGAACACACCACACTCCTCACAGACAGTCACCCGGAGGAAACCCACGCAGACACAGGGAGAACACACCACACTCCTCACAGACAGTCACTCGGAGTGGGACTTGAACCCACACCCTCCAGGTCTCTGGAGCTGTGTGACTGTGACACTAACCTGCTGCACCACTGTGTCGCCCCATAACATACAGCAGTTTCTAAAATGCTGCCAAAAACCTTGTGATAAACAAAACTTTGTGTTAACTGAAAACAGAGCCTGTGTGGCTGTTTAGTTTCACTGAGATTCCTGTCTCTTGATGTGGTAGAAATATATAAATGGTGAGTTTAGCGAGGAATGATGATTGAAGACTGTACAGGAGACTAATCCAGTGCCCTGTAGCACCAAACACCATCATCTGCCACTGTGTCAGAACGGCTGTGTATTAGTAGTTTTTTTTAATCCACCAAACTATTCCCATAACCTCAAGATCAATTTCAGATTTCGCTCTCACCAAACTGTATGCTCCAGGCACCCAGGCAATATCGAACACTGCATTATCATGAGCAGGCCACTCTGTAAAACAGAAACAACATTTCATCAGTGTTCTCATTCTTAAACTAATCAAACACACAAAACTATCATAAACCTTAGTAAAAAGCTGTCATTTTTACCCTTTCGTACAGAGCTGTGATTTGCTCCAGTGTTGTAAATGCACACAACCCCCTCCTCATTGGCACAAGCCAAAGTGTTGTAATGTCCTGGAGCTACACAAAAGACATACACACAAAAGATTGAACTCAGTTGTTAAATTACTTACAAAGAAACACAGTTCCATTTAAAGTAGGGAAAGTGCCACTTATATTAGGTCAGAACAAAGACTGGTAATATCATTATTGTTATCATATGCCTTTCTGAGTACATCATAGACTGAACATCTGGAAACAATCATTTATTAGTATGTTGTTTATTAGTATTGTTGTTCTTTTGCGGCCAATACAGCGTCAGTTCGTCTTGGGAATGACATATACAAGTCCTGCACAGTGGTCAGAGGGATTTGAAGCCATTCTTCTTGCAGGATAGTGGCCAGGTCTCTACGTGATGCTGGTGGAGGAAAACGTTTCCTGACTCGCTCCTCCAAAACACCCCAAAGTGTCTCAATAATATTTAGATCTGGTGACTGTGCAGTTAATGGAGATTGTCCACCAGGCTGCTCCAATTTAACCATGAAACCTCCCACACTACAATGACAGGTGTTTCAGTTTCATTGTCTAACCCCTGTAGTCAAAATGTGTTAAAATATTTTACAGCTATTTCACTCTGCAAAATACTTGCAGGTACTTTTAATGAGCAAAACCTCACCTGTGGAAAACGTGCATCCAAAAGGAGGCGCGGAGACTTCTGTGTTTCCATATGAAATGTGTTCATCATGACGAGTGCACTGAAATCTCTCCAACAGACATGATAACGGGTACGCGCATCTGTTAGCTGGAGTAAAGTGAAATAAAAATAAATGGTTAGGAAAGAAAGACAGTTCAGATTCAGATCATATACAGCACCTGGTGATAAAACCTATCAGACTATTATATAGATCCCTGGGCAGAGGAGAATATGGAGAATGCTGTAAGGCAAAAAAAGAGTTTCCAAAGCAAAATTACATTCATGGTTTTCACACTATAGTCCTGTTAATAACACATACAGTACCAGTCAAAAGTTTGGATACATCGTCTCATTAGTGGATAGGGCTAGTCACTGTATAGAACTGTGTGACAGCCCCTACCTCTGCACCACATTTCACATACAGAAATGTATACCATGATAAACTGTAAGATTCAGGAGTTGTATTGCCATGTGCATGTTTATTTTTAAAATAGGTTTTATAGAGTGATGTATAATATTTTTATAAGATTAGCCATTACAGTTTCATTTCCTCACAATATACATGTGGTATTGTTTAAACTGTAGTAATACAGATAGTCAGTGTAGCACCCTGTAGTAAAATGATAGTTGTTTACTGTAAGGAGGACAGATCATACAGATTGGTTTAATATTTCCAAAAGGTATATGCCAATTAAACAGGATTTCTAAATCTACAAAAAAATCCTGAATAAATATGACACATTAAATAAATACATAGACACATTAATTACACCGAGGCCCAATATTATTTATCCATAACTTAGTATAATTCTTTAACAACTTGAGAAGAATGAATGGTGTGCCCAGAATAGTATAAATTCACCCACCGTTTGGTCGTTTAATAACTCCTCGGTCAACCACACGCTGAAACAACATTGTTATATAAGACGATCCTCAAAGTCCAAGCTCGCTTTGTATTATTTAATTTTAATGATTGAATTAAACACAACACACTGCTCTTCCCGCGAACTGAGCACAAAGAGACAGGAGCACGAAACTACCCGCCGAATTTACATCACGAGTTCTCATTGGTCGAGAGAAACGGTGGCGTGTCTCATTGGTGAATGGAGCACAAAACCACGCCCATAAAAAACCGAACCCGCTGAGATGGCGGCTAGAGGCTGGACGGCAAGTTCCAAATGGCTCCCTAATCCCTAAGTAGTGCACTACCTCGGTGCGGTAGTAACTATTAAACAACGGCGGTTATATCCAGAAAGTAGGATAGATCTATTGTTTATATTTTTACATTCACACATACCAGCACGACTACATTTTGGAACACAAAAACAACAGATTTATAACTATTGAGTTGTGTCGGATGTAAGGAGTTATTTGAGATACAGCCGAGTGATTTTGGAAAAGACTACAAAAATCATAAATTTAGGAAGGGATTCTGGCCTAACAAAGAGTAACACATTGATTATGTGCATATAACGCTGTGTATGAATGAAGGGGCTCATCTAACCCTTTGAACCCACTCATTTATCAAATTATAGCAAACATCCTGAAGTGAAGAGAGCTAATACTCCATAAATTAATCAGATTATTAAGTCGTTGCACGCCTAATTCGTTTTGAAGGGATGTCCATAACATTTACTGATTAAAAGAAGTGTGAATAATTTTTTATTCCAGTGTAAAAACTGGAGCTCTCTCCTCCTGCAGGAGGCAGCAGTCTGTCATAACCCTTAGGACGAAGAAGGAGAAACCGGCTCTGATGGGGGTGGATGTGTCAGAGGGCTTTCATTAGTTTCAAGAAGCGCTAAAACTAAGTTTGTTCTGAGTAAAAATGTCTCTCTCCACGGCTCGCTCCTTCTTATCGGAGGCCGGGTACGGAGAGCAAGAGCTGGACGCTAACTCCGCGCTAATGGAGCTCGACAAAGGTCTGATAGCTTTTTGCTTTAGCATTAGCTTTAGCTTCACCATAGTAAAGTAACGGAGATTAGCTTAGCATAAGTCTGTTGTGTTCCAGCCTGCTGGCTTAGTGAATTGTCAGTTGTTTATTAAATAAAAAGTGCATGCAGTGAATACAAAATGAATGGGTTGTTGGTCATATTATAACAAAAAGTGTAAAAAAAAAGGTCCGTTTTATTTCAGATTCTACAGATATTATTTGTATGCTTTAATAAGCTTTAGACATCATATTTATCAAAACACAGAATGTGCTGTTATATGTTTTAATGGGTTGGAAATCTGCATTACTTTAACTCTCGCTATAGTAAATAGCATTAATCATTATACTCTTGTCAGCCATAACATTACAGCCACCTCCTTGTATCTACATTCATTGACCATTCTCTCAGCTCCCCTGACAATACAGGAGCACTTTGTAGCTCTACAAATAGAGACTGTAGAGCAGGTATGATTTTTAGGAGTGGATCTTATATGTAACTGATTTGTATTTGGTATAATTAATGTCTCAGTATACAGAGAAGATTGCCCTAATGTAGAGTTCCCCTGGTAAATTTATGTTTCTTCATTATTGAAGTTTGGTATAAATTGTAAACAATGTGACTGAGATTGATTTGTTGTGAAATAGTTGATTCTAGTGAAAGTCATTGACACCGATTTCTTCGATGGTGGTGAATGGAGCCAGGCATCTCCATGTATACAACACAAATACATTTAATTTACTCTCCTTAAACATAAACGAGGAGCAGTACGGTGGGGCAGCAGGTAGTGCCTCAGTCACACAGCTCCAGGGACATATGAGGAGTTTGGTGTGTTCTCCCTGTGTCTGCATGGGTTTCCTCCGGGTGCTCTGGTTTCCTCCCACTGTCCAAAAACACACGTTGGTAGGTGGATTGGTGACTCAAAAAGTGTCTATAGGTGTGTGTGTGTGTGTATGTGTCGCCCTGTGAAGGATTTGGGGTAGGCTCCGGACCAACTGCGACCCTGAATTGGATAAGTGGTTACACACAATGAATGAATGAATGAACATCAATGAACCATACCAAACTTCTGAGTTTCTATAAGGAATTTTCAAACTATTTAATTACACAGAAATTTAATAGAAGGTGTCCATTAAGTTATATAAATCTACTTTTGGGTTATGGTTTTCTGAAATTACGCAAATTTGTAACTTTAAAATGTCATTTTTTTTCTGCTAAATTATTTGTCACTAACTGCAGGTCTGAGATCTTGTAAACTGGGTGAACAGTGTGAAGCTGTGGTCCTTTTTCCCAAGCTCTTCCAGAAATATCCTTTCCCCATCCTCATCAACTCCGCCTTCCTGAAACTGGCCGATATTTTTAGATTGGGGTATGTATTCCAGAGGATTTAATTAATGTGTTGTTGTTTTGCTGTTCTCATACTCTTCTTTCTATATTTGACATATTTTTTGAGACAATTACATCACTTTAACTAAATTATTTATTTGAATTTCAACAAGACTTACCTCCAGTTAAGTTTCCTATGAGGTCAGTGGACATGTACCAATACAAAAATTAAATAACCTTATCTCCTTATCTACTGAAATATGTTATTTTATAATATATAACTTATTCAATCCATATTTTACTTTAAGTAATGTATTTTTAAATGATTTCATAATTGAGGAGCCTATGTTGCATAATACATAACTTTTTTGAAGCCTATTTTTGCTTCTTTGTTGGTGTATTGTGTAGAATATTTGTCTCTCAACTCATTACAAAAATTGATCTTTGTCCCCTTGACCCAACGACATGCAATCAAAAACGTTTTGGCATCCCTACCCCATGTTTTCTATGATTCAGTTTTAAAAGTAAATGAGTTTCATTGTTTTTGCCACCACATTTTTATGATGTTTAGGGAAAATTACAAATGGAAATTAAGTAGTTTTCTGCAGCCTCAGGGTTAGAACTGAAATATGTCCTGTGGGGTTTTTCGTATTAAATGCTAAGTATGTGTGGTATGATTTTAACGTCCAGTAGAAAGTCAGAAAAAGTGTTGTTTTTCATTCCCTCAGGAATAACTTCTTGCGGCTGTGTGTGCTGAAAGTGACGCAGCAGAGTGAAAAGCACCTGGAGAAGATTCTGAACGTGGATGAGTTTATGAAAAGGGTTTTTTCTGTCATCCATAGCAATGATCCTGTTGCCAGAGCCATCACTCTCAGGTACAGAGGCTTTTACCTGGGTTCTGATGGGAGTAGATTGAAAATTTGAACAGTCTATATTGTAGTTTTTCCTGCTGAGATTCCCTTACAACATTTGTGTGATTAAAAAATTGTGTGCATCACTCATATATTGTAATCTGAGAAGTTGTCTAATTGACAAAAAAAAAATCAACAAGATATTTTATATGTTGGTAACTAAAAATTGTAATTCTTGGCTAAATTTAATTAATAATTGTGGGCGACAGGAAAGGGACAGTCTCGTTTTGCAAAACACACACAACAACAACTTTTCATAAAAATAAAAAATTTGCTCCTCTATTGCTCACAAATGTGTATCAAATATCAAGAAAATGTGGCGGGATGTAAAAGTTTAGAAACTACCCACCCTCCGGGTGACTGTCTGTGAGGAGTGTGGTGTGTTCTCCCTGTGTCTGTGTGGGTTTCCTCCGAGTGACTGTCTGTGAGAAGTGTGGTGTGTTCTCCCTGTGTCTGCGTGGGTTTCCTCCCACAGTCCAAAAACACACATTGGTAGGTGGATTGGTGACTCAAAAGTGTCCGTGTGTGAGGTAATGTGTGAGTGTGAATGTGTGTTGCCCTGTGAAGGACTGGCACCCCCTCCAGGGTGTATTCCCGCCTTGCGCCTAATGATTCCAGGTAGGCTCTGGACCCACCGCGACCCTGATCTGGATAAGGGTTACAGATAATGAATGAATGAATGAATGAAATGTGAAATGTTATATACCTTTTTTAGTGGTGTTATGGTTTAATTTCATTAGGATGATTGTTAATGTTAAATAACAGAATGCTGGGCAGTCTGGCTTCTATCATCCCTGAGAGAAAAAATGCACATCACAGCATCCGCCAGAGTCTGGATTCACATGACAACGTGGAGGTTGAGGCAGCCATCTTCGCCGCAGCCAGTTTCTCATCCCAGTCAAAGTAAGAGCTTATGAAATCTCTTAGCAGTTATGATCTTATTAATTTCTTTAAGGTTCCAATGTTGCAATATATTTTCAGCCGAGTTTAGAATCTACATTTGTTTTTATTAGTGACTATACAAGCGTAAAAACACAAATACAGGCAAAGCATCAGTTTCTGGTTGGAGATGTTTAATAATGATCTGAGCAATAGATCAAAATTCCTCCACTCCAAACGTAGCCAGTCAGCCAAGATGCATTTGACCAACCAATGTACACAAGTACTGACATATGTAAAATTGTCCATCTTTATAAAGCAGAAAATGTAATATAATTAACAAATATCTCCTGCCAGTTTGAGGTGTCAGGAGAGAGCTGTGTCTAATTTTGCGTGTGTTTTATTTTGAGTGAACAGCTGAATTCTTATTAGCATTATTATTATTTTTTATCATTTTTGTTTACAGAGACTTTGCAGCAGGAATTTGCAACAAGATCAGTGAGATGATTCAAGGTATATCATTGTGTCTCACTCTCTAGGTCTGCTTTTACTGTTAATGTTTTCTGATCTCTTACTTTTATGATGATTTCACACTGGTTTAATATTGTAGTGTTTTTCCTGCATGTGTTTGCTTCAGGGTTGGACACTCCTGTGGATCTGAAGCTGAAACTAATCCCCATGCTGCAGTACATGCACCACGATGCTGCTCTGGCCTCTAGTAGCCGTGAGCTGCTGCAGGAGCTGGTGTCTTCTTACCCGTCTACTCCCATGGTCATTGTTACTCTGCATACATTCACCCAGCTGGCC
This sequence comes from Hoplias malabaricus, assembly GCF_029633855.1. Classification (NCBI taxonomy): domain Eukaryota; kingdom Metazoa; phylum Chordata; class Actinopteri; order Characiformes; family Erythrinidae; genus Hoplias; species Hoplias malabaricus. Next base: position 10,307,420 of record NC_089806.1, read on the forward strand.
ACCTCTTCACTCATTGAAATTCCCAAACAGGTCTGATTATGAATCGTTACTATTTATCACAGTGCAGATGTTCAAACAGTGTTTTCATTGTGGTGTTTACAATGACCAGCTGTAACATTATGGCCACCTCGCTGTTTATACACTCATTGTCCGTTCTCTGAGCTCCACTGAACACACAGGATAGGAGCACTTTGTAGTTATACAATTACAGACTGAAGTTCATCTGTTACTCTGCATACATTTTTTTTTAGTTCACGTTCACGCTATTCTTTAGCGGTCAGGACCCCCTAAAAGACCACCAGAGAGCACTGTAGTGACACAGACGTGCTGGTGTTGTTGTTGGGGAGTTAGTGTGTGTGCTGGTGCGAGTGGATCAGACACAGCAGTGCTGCTGGACTTTTAAACCCCTCAGTGTTAGAGAACGATCAACACAAAGTGTGCAGTAACAGATGAGCTACTGTCTCTGACTATATCTACAAGGTGCACCAACGAGGTAGTTGTGTCCTAGAGTGAACAGTGAGGGTTTAAGAAAATTGGCGGAGAATTCCATTCCAGCAACTGCATTTTTCCTAACGCTCAGATATTTTTTTCCCTGCAGATTCAGTTGCTCCTGCAGTATCTGAAGGATGACCCCAGGAAAGCAGTTAAAAGACTTTCGGTGCAGGACCTGAAACTTCTGGCCAAGAAAGCCCCTCACATGTGGACCAGAAAAAACATTCAGGTAATGTTTACAAGTTGCTTTCTGCATATTCTGGTTTATTGCATTTAGGCACCAAAAAGTAATCTGAATTAATTTTTATTTGATTATTAGCTTCTCTCTCTTTAAGTTCTAAATAAATTGTGTATAGATTTGTTGTAAAAAAAAAAGTCAGATTCTTTCAGTGTGTAACTACCATTAAAAGTGCTACATCTATTTGTTTGTGTGATGTAGACATTGTGTGAATGTGCTCTCAACACCCCGTATAACAGTCTAAAACTGGGAATGGTCTCGGTGCTCTCCACTCTCTCTGGAACCATTGCCATCAAACAGTATTTTAGCCCATTGACAGGTAGGACCATGATCTGGGAATCTGAAGTTTGTTGATTCTTGATGAATATAAATATGAATTTTGATTTCTTATATAATAATTTAGTTTCCTGAGATTTTTGTTTTTATGAAAACAAATTATTAAATAATAAACAGCATATCTCTTCTTTCTCTCTTTCTTTCTCTTTCTCTTTCTCTTTCTCTCTTTCTCTCTCTTCTCTCTCTCTCTCACACTTACTTTCCCTCTTCTCCTCTGTGTCTCTCTCTTTTAAGGTGAATCCTCTCCAGCCCCTCACCTCACTGAACTGGTGAAGGTGGCGCAGGAGTGCTGTTACCATAGCAACCTGGCCGTCGCAGCCCATGGCATCACAGTGCTCGCCAACATTGCCATCTCCTGCCCAGAGAAAGGCACTTTAGCTTTACTCTTAATCCTAGTCAGGGATCAATGAGATCAGTGCATGCTACCAACAGTGATTTTAAATGACATTTTACAGAAAATGCATAATTTTTCTGTTTTTTTTTATCAACTTTAGTAAGTTTAGTCACATTTTCACTTTTTTAGCAGAACATAACATTTTTTTGTGTGCTGAATTTTTTTTAGATTTTGTTCAGTTGGAGCAGGACACAGTGATGGGGATGGAGTCGTTATTACTGCTGTGCAGTCAGGATGCCAGCACGTCTGCACAGGCCACACTTAAAGTGAGTATGGCACAGATATTCTTATTAAACAGCTCTCTGTACACTTACAGGGGTTGGACAATGAAACTGAAACACCTGTCATTTTAGTGTGGGAGGTTTCATGGCTAAGCCCCAAAGAAGTGTACCACCCAGACCGTTGCATGCCCAGAGTGAAGCATGGGGGTGGATCAGTGATGGTTTGGGCTGCCATATCATGGCATTCCCTTGGCCCAATACTTGTGCTAGATGGGCGTGTCACTGCCAAGGACTACCGAACCATTCTGGAGGACCATGTGCATCCAACGGTTCAAACATTGTATCCTGAAGGCGGTGCCGTGTATCAGGACGACAATGCACCAATACACACAGCAAGACTGGTGAAAGACTGGTTTGATGAACATGAAAGTGAAGTTGAACATCTCCCATGGCCTGCACAGTCACCAGATCTAAATATTATTGAGCCACTTTGGGGTGTTTTGGAGGAGCGAGTCAGGAAACGTTTTCCTCCACCAGCATCACGTAGAGATCTGGCCACTATCCTGCAAGAAGAATGGCTTACAATCCCTCTGACCACTGTGCAGGACTTGTGTATGTCATTCGCAAGACGAATTGACGCTGCATTTGCCGCAAAAGGAGGCCCTACACCATACTAATAAATTACTGTGGTCTGAAACCGGGTGTTTCACTTTCATTGTCCAACCCCTGTATATATGCGTGCTTTTTCATTTTTATTTTAAACATAAGGCAGTAATGAACAAATCAAATATAAAGTGTAGAGTCACTCTCCAGTTAAAAACGTGTCTCCCAAAACAGTAACTTTACGGGAGACGGAAAAAACCTTAACTTTTAATAGGAGTGAATGTCAAAAGACTTTATTCCAAGTAATTTTTGAGCATTTCTGTAGGTTTATTCATTTTGAAATTTACACACAGTTTGAAGGACAGCAGCTGTGTTCAAAGGATGTGGTAAACTGAAAGTGTACCCCTCTCTAAACCTCCAGACTGCTCTGGCGTCCCTGGTGCGGATGCTGAAGGTCCGCCCTCTCCTCAGTCAGTCCTGTGTGGAGTTTCTTTTATCGCAGTTGAGGTTTGCGTGTGATGCTGCAAGAATCCTGATTTGTCACGCTCTGGCAGCTGTGGCCACTCAGCTGCCTGTTCTAGGAGAGAGCATGATGGGAAATCTGTTGGAGCTGTACAGGAGCGCCGGACACACCTGCTCTGAAAAGCAACAGGAGCTACTGGTTAGGATTGTTTTATTGGATGTTTTACCTGCTTTAGTTTTTAAAATGTAAAAAATGTATACGTTTATATCCAACATAAAATATATCATTTTCAAAATGATTTGGATAATTTATTGTTATTATGAAAGTGTGTTTGAGGTGCTGGAATTTGGTGTATTTACTGACCACATTAGACTTCAGAAGTCCTGTGTCTTTCTGTAGACAGCATCATGCCCATATTTGAAACTCTCATCACATTCCTCCATGAAAAAGATAAAAAATTAAAAATGCTTCCTGGGTTCCTTTTAATTAATTAAAAATTTTTTTGTCAGGTTTCTTTGGCGACAGTGATGTTTGTGGCTAGTCAGTCGTCTCTCAGTGCAGAGGTAAAGGCAGTAATCCGGCAGCAACTTGAAGCATCAGCAAATGGCTGGACTGTTTACCGCATCGCCAGGCAGGCCTCACGCATGGTCAGTGTCGTTTGTACACATTTTAAACACTAGGACTCAATCTAATAATTTATTTTATTAATTTGAGATATTTATGGGGCGGCACGGTGGTGCAGCAGGTAGGTGTCGCACAGCTCCAAGGACCTGGAGGTTGAGGGTTCGATTCCCGCTCCGAGTGACTGTCGACTATCTGTGAGGAGTGTGGTGTGTTCTCCCTGTGTCTGCGTGGGTTTCCTCCGGGTGACTGTGAGGAGTTGGTGTGTTCTCTCTTTGTCTGCGTAGGTTTCCTCTGGGTGACTGTCTGTGAGGAGTGTGATGTGTTCTCCCTGTGTCTGTGTGGGTTTCCTCCAGGTGGCTGTCTGTGAGGAGTGTGGTGTGTTTTCCCTGTGTCTGTGTGGGTTTCCTCCGGGTGACTGTTTGTGAGGAGTGTGGTGTGTTCTCCCTGTGTCTGTGTGGGTTTCCTCTGGGTGACTGTCTCTGAGGAGTGTGGTGTGTGTTCTCCCGGTGTCTGTGTGGGTGAAGGACTGGCGCCCCCTCCAGGGTGTATTCCTGCCTTGCGCCCAATGATTCCAGGTAGGCTCTGGACCCACCGCGACCCTGAACTGGATAAGGGTTACAGATAATGAATGATTTAATGAATTTGAGATTTTTATATTTCATATAAAGCACAAGAATTTTAAATCGGGTAGAAAATTAAAAAGGCGATTAGAAACTAGTGTTTAATATTTGGGCTCATCCAATTATTTGCCACTTTTTCTTGTGCTTCCACTTTCTCTCTGGTTCAGGGCTGCCATGAGCTGTCCAGTGAGCTTTACCAGAGCCTGCGCACTCGAGTGGCCTCTGAGCATTTCTACTTCTGGCTGAACAGTTTGATGGAGTTTTCCCAGGCTGAGCGCTGTATGAGTGACCTGCAGGACAAAGACTACAGCGGAGCCATGGGGGCCATCACAGAGGCTCTGAAATCCTACCAGAAAGGATTTGCTTCTCTCACGGTCAGAGGCAAAAGTATATTAATGATCCACAAACATGTAACTACTCTGAACAAAGGTTAAAGCACAGCTGGTCAAGTTTTGTTTTGTTGTTGTACAAAAAATATATATATAGTATAATATTACTATAGTAATTCTATTTGGATGTTTTGGAAAACAGAATACAAGTTAGAAAATGCGGTATAACTTTGCACAGGCCACATTGTATTTTTATACTTTCCCAAATATGCAGAAATTTCCTGTGTAGAGGATGTATTTACAAATTGTCCTTTGACCAGAGGCGGCTAAACCTGTGTTAGAAAATTAAAGTTAAACTTGCCTGTACCTTGTGCTTGCTCTCATTAAATAATTTATCAGAAACAGCTACATTATAGGGGCATGCTGATTGTAGGTACAAATCACATGTGGCTGATAAACTAGGAACAGCGTATGCACAAGTTCTATCACAAGTTCTTCTGTCTTATGTTATATAAAATAAGAATAAAATACTGTATCTATACACTTGTTCTAAAGGCAATATATTCTGTGTGTGACTGAGTGTTTAAAACCTCTGCATGGCTTGATTTTATTTGCAGGCAGCCAGTACACCTCTGAATCCGCTGGCATTTCAGTGCGAGTTCATTAAGCTGAGGATGGACATGTTGCAGGCTTTAGCTCAGCTCATCTGCACCTGCAACAGCCTGAAGACCAGCCCTCCTCCTGCCATCGCCACCACTGTCACCCTGAGCTCTGGACATGAGCTGCAGCGCTGCGGCCGGATATCACTGCAGGTAAATAACAGACACACACACACACACTGGTTATTTATCAGTCCTTTGTCTACATGGGTTGATGTCTGGTTCTGTATTTTATAAATAAGTACATATTCATCACTTCTTTTCAGAGTGTTCAGAGAGTTTTGAATGGCAGTGAATATGTGAAATAATAACAGATGTGTGTCTGTTGTTCAGATGAAATTGTCAATGGATGAGTTTCGGAGTCTCGCCGGACGCTATGCCGATCTCTATCAGTCGTCCTTTGATGCTGACTCTGCCACACTGCGCAACATTGAGTTGTATCCTTAACACGCTTTGAACAGAGATTGCCTTTCTCCTCTCACACTATTTCTGGCTGCAATTTGTATATATTTACTATTTAATTGAAACTCTAATTACACTTAGACTATTATTAAAGAATTAAGTAATTATTTCAACACAGTAAGTAAAAAAATGTTCAAACTAATGCAGTGTTTACCACACAGCTGTAAGAAAGGAGCAGAAAGTTTAGAAACCACAATGAATGAGGTGTCAATATGCACAAAATAAATTGAAATCATGGAAATGTGTACAGGAGGATTCTGTAAGATTCATGTTTGTAGAGAAATGTTATTTCATTATTGATGATCCATTATTGATGTATGATGGCAAATATTAATGTAATGGTGTGTTCTCCCTGTGTCTGCGTGGGTTTCCTCCAGGTGCTCTGGTTTCCTCCCACAGTCCAAAAACACACGTTGGTAGGTGGATTGGAGACTCAAAAGTGTCCGTAGGTGTGAGTGAATGTGAGTGTCTGTGTTACCCTGTGAAGGACTGGCGCCCCCTCCAGGGTGTATTCCTGCCTTGAGCCCAATGATTCCAGGTAGACTCTGGACCCACTTCGACCCTGAACAGGATAAGCGCTTACAGATAATGAATAAATGAATGGGAAGTTACTACTGTGTAGAAGGAAAAAAGAAAAAGAAAAACAACAACCCTAACATACTCTATAGAGAAAACTGTAATATTGTCTTTAACCCATTTGTCAGGCAACAGCAGAGCTGCCTGTTGATCTCCTATGTGATTGAAGCTTTGATACTGGACCCTCATACAGCCAGGTATAAGTCAATATATACATTACTGCCCTGAAGAGTTTAGTTGGGTGTGATATTGATCAGATCACAAAATAAACTATAAAAATAAACAGAGAGAGTGGCTTGTTTCACATTTGTTCCAAAAACCATAGCTTTGTGGTCTGAGGCTTCTTGAAATGTTAAAACAGAAAAATGACCTCATTGTTGATGAGCCTCATGAAGGTTTACAAAAACACGAATACTGGAAGGTTTTGTAGGTGACATGATTAAGGGACGACCAAAAGCAGTCACACAAATCTTGTGCTGCTTCAGAAATAGCTCATAACTCTTTATCTTGGCAGTAAATGGTTTTTCGCTAGTACAACAATTAGAACAAATTTATGAAACGTTTATAACTTTAGAATAAAGACAAAAATATAAATGCACTTTGTCTCCTGGAAAGTTATCTCTGGAAAGTGCTGTAAGTGTATAATCCAAAAGTAACCTTCCTGCAGTAATGAATAATCATTGTGAACATTCAATGTATTTTAACTGGGGACAAACATTTTTACTGCCACTAAAATTAGGCCATTAATGCATTTTTGTGGTTTATTTCTGTAACTGACTAAACTGGTGTACTGGGGCTCAGATAGTGGGTGCATGTGTGCTTCTGCTTTCTTAAGAGGGACCTATTGTTGTGACAGGATGAAATCTCTAGATCCATCAACAATAAAATATTCACACAGTGTAAAAAGGCTGCTAACATATTCAACTTTTGCCCCCAGAAAAACTGCAGTATTCAAACTGTCCACTGGTTTGTTTCAGTTTTCAGGATTTTGGGACGCTGGGTTCAGTTCAGGCGGAGAGCAAATATGAGCGGAGGATGATGGGAGTGTTTAATTTTGTTCTGGAGGAAGTGGAGTCTCTGAGCAGAAAGCATCCACCTGTTTCTTACCAGGTAACTTCATAGGATGAGGTCACACTTTTACTTTGTGCCTTACAAATGAAAATGTTGGTTTCATTTTTTTTTCCATAGGTTTGTTAGCTATAATGTGATTTTTTATTTTTTATTTTTTTTTTACTTTTACAGCAAGTAGTGTCACAGTCACACAGCTCCAGGGGCCTGGAGGTTGTGGGTTCAATTCCTGCTCCGGGTGACTGTCTGTGAGGAGTGTGGTGTGTTCTCCCTGTGTCTGCGTGTGTTTCCTCCAGGTGACTGTCTGTGAGGAGTGTGGTGTGTTCTCCCTGTGTGTGCGTGCGTTTCCTCCAGGTGACTGTCTGTGAGGAGTGTGGTGTGTTCTCCCTGTGTGTGCGTGCGTTTCCTCTGGGTGACTGTCTGTGAGGAGTGTGGTGTGTTCTCCCTGTGTGTGCGTGCGTTTCCTCCGGGTGACTGTCTGTGAGGAGTGTGGTGTGTTCTCCCTGTGTCTGTGTGGGTTTCCTCCGGGTGACTGTCTGTGAGGAGTGTGGTGTGTTCTCCCTGTGTCTGTGTGGGTTTCCTCCGGGTGACTGTCTGTGAGGAGTGTGGTGTGTTCTCCCTGTGTCTGCGTGGGTTTCCTCCGGGTGACTGTCTGTGAGGAGTGTGGTGTGTTCTCCCTGTGTCTGCGTGGGTTTCCTCCGGGTGACTGTCTGTGAGGAGTGTGGTGTGTTCTCCCTGTGTCTGTGTGGGTTTCCTCCGGGTGACTGTCTGTGAGGAGTGTGATGTGTTCTCCCTGTGTGTGCGTGGGTTTCCTCCGGGTGACTGTCTGTGAGGAGTGTGGTGTGTTCTCCCCGTGTCTGCGTGGGTTTCCTCCGGGTGACTGTCTATTAGGAGTGTGGTGTGTTCTCCCCGTGTCTGCGTGTGTTTCCTCCGGGTGACTGTCTGTGAGGAGTGTGGTGTGTTCTCCCTGTGTCCTTGTGGGTTTCCTCCGGGTGACTGTCTGTGAGGAGTGTGGTGTGTTCTTCCTGTGTCTGTATGGGTTTCCTCCGGGTGACTGTCTGTGAGGAGTGTGGTGTGTTCTCCCTGTGTCTGCGTGGGTTTCCTCCGGGTGCTCCGGTTTCCTCCCACAGTCCAAAAACACACGTTGGTAGGTGGATTGGCGACTCAAAAGTGACCACAGGTGTGAGTGTGTGAGTTAATGTGTGAGTGTGTGTGTTGCCCTGTGAAGGACTGGCGCCCCCTCCAGGGTGTGTTCCTGCCTTGCGCCCAATGATTCCAGGTAGGCTCTGGACCCACCGCGAATCTGAACTGGATAAGGGTTACAGATAATGAATGAATGAATGAGTCTTTAGCATTAATAATTTACATTTTTGAGGACTATTTGATCTCTAATTGTGAAAGCTGTCACTGAAAAGTCATCTCTGTATTTTTTTCTCTCACCCTCCCTGTCTCTAGCACACAAGTTGCTTGTGTGATGCAGTGATCGCTCTTCTCAAAGTCCCACTGTCATTCCAGAGATATTTCTTTCAAAAGCTACAATCAACCAGCATCAAGGTAAGTGACTGCTGTATTTAACTTAATGCTGTTGTTTTAAAATATGAATAATTTACAACAGATGGAGTGAATTTCTTTCCTGTTCCTGCAGCTTGCTCTTTCACCTTCTCCTCGCACTCCAAACGAGCCGATTCCAGTTCAGAACAACCAGCATCTGACTCTGAAAGTGGAGGGCGTGGTTCAGCATGGCTCTAACCCTGGACTCTTCAGGAAAATACAGTCTGTTTGCCTCAATGTGAGCTCCACTCTCCAGGCCAAATCAGGACCCGACTTTAAGGTGAGCACCACTGTGTTATCTTTTGTATGTTTATGCACAAAACACAGGCATCCTTTGTTTTATACAACCACTCTACAACCTCGTACCACTTTTATTAAGACATTTAAACTAGATGTTTTGTCAGTGTGTCTTTAAGATTGATCCATGTTAGATTGAGCTGTTTGTGACATCGCAAAACCCACATGCTTCCTGACAGCCAGTAGCAACACAAGGATCAATTGTTTTCCCACACCCTCCACTGCAGTAGCTCTACTAAAAACTATTTGTACACTGCAAACAGTAACGGGCTGTGGAGCAACCAGTGTTACTATTTTTTTCTTCTGCTGTGATGGAGCTGAATCCATACCTTGGAGTTGGAATGTTGTCTTTTATCGTGTACCAGTGATCCAACATCACTTCCTGATCTCACTAATGTTAATGTTTAGCTGTTACGTCAACAAAGCTGTGACAGTCTTCCTATTAATACCCTTGGTTTCAGAATACAGGTTAAATGTTCATGTCCATTAACATTCATTCATTCATTGTCTGTAAGCGCTTATCCAGTTCAGGGTCGCGCTGGGTCCAGAGCCTACCCGGAATCACTGGGCGCAAGGCAGGAACACACACTGGAGGGGGCGCCAGTCCTTCGCAGGGCGACACACACTCACACATTCACACCTATGGACACTTTTGAGTCACCAATCCACCTTCCAACGTGTTTATTGACCATGGGAGGAAGCCGGAGCACCCGGACACGAGTAGAACCCATCAAACTCCTCGCAAACAGTCACTCGAATCGGGACTTGAACCCACAACCTCTAGGTCCCTGGAGCTGTGTGACTGCGATGCTTACCTGCTGCGCCACCATGCCGCCCTGTGGCCTCTTTATGACAGCAGTATAGACATACACATTGGATGTTCATAATTCATGTAAACCCAACTAACATTTTTTTTATATTAACATGAATTGTTTTGTGTTCTTCTATATTTACCTTTGTATTCAGATGCCTCTGGAGGCTAAAACCAATGAGATTGAGCAGAGAGTGGAACCTCATAATGACTATTTTAGCACCCAGTTCCTGCTGAATTTCTCAGTTCTGGGCAGCCACAGTGTTACAGTGGAGGCCTCTGTAGTGGACGACAGCGGTGTTGAATGGAAGACAGGACCCAAGAGTGTGGTCACAGTGAAGAGTTTGGAGGATCCTTATTCCCAGCAGCTTCGACACCAGCTCCAGCAGCAGCAGCAACAGCAACAGAGTGGAGCTCAAGCAGCTCTGAGAAATGTCTCCAATCGCTTCCAGTGACTGCTTTAACACCTTGTATATATTGCTTTAGTAAAGTATCAGAGAGCTGACTTTTTACTGTATGTAGCAATAGGCAGGACCTGTGGATTGAGGGCAAACACTGCAAAAAATAATGTCTCAACAGGTAAAATCAACTTCAACCTACACATAAATTTAGACATAAATTCAGGCTTTAGATTTAACTTGTTTCAAAGTACATTTATCAAATGAAATAAACTCTCAGTATCAGCAGAAAAGTTTGCTTGTTTAAGACCTTCTCAAACACTGTGCTATACCAAACTATGTGTTTGGCCTAGCACAGTGGACAACGCTATGTAGTAGACTGGGATTCAGTGCTTGGCTCAGGAAAGCCCTCCATCCTACATCAATAAGAGTCCTTGAGCTAGACTCCTAACATGGAATTCGTCTACATATTTAACATTGTTAGAACTATAAGGCATTCAACAGTTAATTTGCTTTCTCTTGCCAAGACACCATTTTTGCAGTGAATGTGTAAGACGTGTTTGGTGGACATTTATGAAAATGATTCAAACAAGTATTTTACAACATCACATTACACAGAATTGTCTGAATATCTTTTACAACCTTTAAGAATGTGACTGAATATTTCAATAATTAAAAAACAAACCAACAAATCCCTAGTTTAGTTACTGTGTGTTTATTTGTGCTGTAGACTATGTACACTAAGGTATCACTATAATATTTTTAAATACACTTGGTTGGACATTTCAATCCCAACACAGTTAACCTTATACCATTTCTGCTATGGAAGGTATGGCATATCTTTCAGAGGCCTCTGAATATGGTTATTATTCAGTGCTATAGTGAATTCAACCACGTAATGTGACAGTTGCACCACAAGAGGTCTCTGTTAACCTAGAACATCCGAGTAGTGGAGGTTACAGAGGTCACGGGGACATTTATACCCTCACTACAGCCACAGATCTTCCACATTACCGTTACACGTCATTATCTTATCCATACGATTGTGGCTGGCCAATAAAACCCCCAAAACAAGTTCATTGCCTGCTCTTTACACTGTGGAAAAGTTCATGACGAATGCACCATTAGAAATGCTCCGTGTTTACGTGGAATAAAATGTTTTCTTTATTGAATGAATGAATTAATGTACGTTCAGGGTCGTAGTGAGTCCAGAATCTTTGAGCACAGGATAACAATGGAACATAGCTGTATTTTTACCCTCAGGTTGTTAAGTTATCAGAATTACAAATGCAACTGTGATTAAATTATTAGGGTGAGTTTATTATTATTTGCCTTTGTGTCATATTAATGTACCGGAATTTAGAAATCTCAAGATAATGTAGGGTGACCAGATCTGAGATGGTGAAAAAGAGGACACGGCTCGGATAAGCTCTCGCGAGAACTTACATTTATGTTTCGGCATAGATGCTCGAGATGAGGGTAGGTACATGAGCTTTGCCTGACGTAAACAGTGACTACTGACGTGCAGATTGACCAATTAAATGTTTACAGAGAAGGTTATCGACCAATAACGGTAGCTCTACAGTCAGACCGTCCAATCAGAAGATTTTAGGCCACGCCCCCTTCACTCAAGCGAACCAATCGGAGTAGGGGAGGGCGGGACTAGTTTGTGAACGAAACTTCTCGAAGTTCTATGTAAACTGTAGAAAAACAAAATCCAGGACGTTTGTGAAATTCCGCCTGGAGATTTTTTTAAGTCTAAAAAAGAGGACATGTCCGGGTAAAAGAGGTCTGGTCACGCTAAGATAATGAAATACTACATTCAAAAGCTGAAGTCGGTAAAAGAAAACATAATGAGGTCTGCTTATTTTCTGCCAATTTAAAATGTCTTCGTAGCAGGTAGTGTCACTGTCACACAACTTCAGGGACCTGGAGGTTGTGGGTTCAAGTCCTGCTCCGGATGACTGTCTGTGAGGAGTTTGGTGTCTTCTCCCTGTGTCCACGTAGGTTTCCTCACACTGTGCAAAAACACACTGGCAACTCAAGTGTCCATATGTGTGAGTGAATGTGTGAGTGTGTGTTGCCCTGTGCCCATTGATTCTGGGTAGGCTCCGGACCCACCGCGACCCTGAACTGTATAAGCGGTTACAGACAATGAATAAATGAATGCCTTCTCTTGAGCACTGTGTACTGCACTGAAGCTGCACTTACCTATAGGATCAATAAGGTGTTATCTTGTCTTATAAAGATATGAAAGACAATAACAGTGATGTAGCTGTGATTATAGATGTGAGGTGTTGGGATTACGAAATTAATGATTGTTTGTAATATCGTTTGTCCTTATCCACTGGTGCAAGGTGTCATCATCAAACATCACAATGCTTTTTAGAGGCAAGACAAAAGTCATTACATTTTAGTTAAATGTTACAGAAAAAGCAAGAATTTTGCCTTCCAGAAATGATATGATGTTAAATCATGCCCAAAAGTCCCATATCATGTAATAACACCCACTCCGTTTAACTGGAAATGAATGTCTGGCTTAACATGTTAACACTATAAAAGTTTTAAAATGCACTATTTACATGCCATGTATCTATTCAGCAATTTATCCCCCATTTTCACAGAAAGTATCAGGAATGTTTCAACACAGGCTGCTTTTTGAATGAAGCTCAATAATGAGGCAGCCAATCAGAATACAGATTAACGTAATGCCACATTATTTATTATTTTTTGGAGATACATGTTCTTCTTTGGACAGCAATGATGTGTATTTGGATTGTGGGAGGAAACCCAGACAAACACAGAGAGAACACAAAACTTCTCACAGTCACTTGAGGAAATGATGAAACCCAGGAACTGGAAGCTGTGTTGCAGGGACACCACCTGTAGCAGCACTTTGCTGTCAAGCTTAGCCATTTAACAATTCAATAATTCATAGCAATTCCTAAATAAATTAACCCCTATGCTCAATATGGAAGTTGTGCCTTTGCTGGAACACTGCTGTGAGGATGTGATGGCATTCACCCTCATAAAGTGATGTTGGATGATTAGTTCTGGGTCACAAACACTGCTCCAACTAATCTCAGGGATATTGGAAGGGGCTTCCTCATTCCAAAGAACTTCCTGATGGGGGGCGGGGGTCTATATACACATCTGGTCCACGCTTGGCTTTGGGTGTGGTCAGGATAGGCTTGTGTACAGCGCCCCGTTGCATATATATACATGCATATTCATATCGTTCTGTGCAGATTATACAAAACTGTCCGTCCACGATGCGCGTCTTATAAACCTTTGGACCCACGGTGTACCCACTCTCCTCGGGTTTGTGGCCTGTTGGTGGCGCTGCTCTTCTTGTTTGTGCGCGGAAACTGCGCGGTGTCTTTCCGCTGATCTCCGGCTCTCTCCGCACTGAGATCCAGCAGGTCCCGAGAACATACCTCACTTTAGGAGAGCGTAAAGATTTGGACAGTAATTCAGAATTGTTCACGCCTGGAGCTTCACGGTTTGCCAGCAGCTGCTTTTCCACATCATCATCAATCTCTAGGCTTCTGAGTGGATGCGTCGTGGGAGTCACTTTTGTAATAATTATTATAAGGAGAAATAAATGTGTTTTTGTCAGCACTGATGCATTGAACGAGGCGAGCATCATGTTGTAGCTCCCCGCAAATGCATGGACTCATCTCCTGGACCCAAAGGCACCGTTGTTCGCGAGGCAATGAAAAATACGGCTATGAGGCTTTTGGTTTCCTTCTGATCTCCATGTGACTTTGACACATTAATCTGTTTTTTATACTGCCAGCTTTGCACGGTGAGTAACGTTAGTTTTGTGGCAGCCTCTCCCCGCTAAAAATACAGCAGCAACACTAGAGAAGAACAAACGTTAGCGTTACATTCATTCAGATGTTAAATGATATTGCTTGGGCATACGACACACACATTTTGACAGGATACGGATTTTTACTGATGAATAAAGTCATGGGCATGCAGCCGTAATCACCATCTGTCACATTGGACTGCGTTATTTTTCATTTTTAGGAGCACAGAATTGGCCTCCGGTTGGAATTTTCATTACCACCTTAAATGGTGCAGCAGTTACTTTCTCGCGCCTCAGGCACGAGAATGTAACTGCTGCACCATTTAAGGTGGAACGGAAAATTCCATCCAGAAGCTGATTTGGGGGTTATTTTAAGGGTTAATCGCCGTGTCCTTGCCAGTTTTGTCAGCAACGTTAAAGTATTTGCTATATTTGATTAATTTACCGGCATTTTTATAACAATTTGAAGCATTTTCGAGCACGTTTCAATGCCAAAGAACTGTAAACGAGCTCCAGTGAGTTGAATGGTTTCTAACAACCGTAAGACTAAAACACCTATGACAGCGGATTTAATACTTAGGAAAGACAGAAGAATTTTCATAAATGTCGTCAATTGTAGTTAATCCTCCAGCCCAGCCACTCTTTTGTCTTTGAAATGGCTTAACATGGCTTTAAATTATTCCCAGCTAACGGTAGCTAGCGATGGCTACCATAACTGTTTTAACTTCTAACGTTAGCGGCAAAGGCTGTTAAATACTGTTTTAAAGGGATAAACAGCTGCATTTGATGTGTTTGAGGTTTGTATTTTGGGCTTGTTTTGATATAAATAAACTTCAAACAGTATTTTAAAACATGTGAACCACCTAACCAAGAGTTCATTCTTTTTTTAATGGAAGCCAGCTATCGTTAGTAAGGTTAGCGTTAGCTTAGCATCTGACCTCGCTCTCTATATAACGTTGTTGTAGGGTTTCCATTCTTAAAGCAAAACATTTTTTAACTTTCTTTTAAAACGTACTTAATGGGACACATTTAAATGTTTCGCACTTTGAATAATGTGTGAATAATTAATTATCACTTAGTAACATTACTGTTTGGTTTTGTATTTATGATGGATTAATACTTATCCATCTTTCTATTTGTCTGACTATAGGTGTACAATATAAAAGGCCACTTTTCATCATCATCAGTCCCTCCCAGTTATATATTAAAACCTCTGTTCAGAATTATATATTTAGACCTCATTTCCAAATAAAATTCCGCATTCTTCCACTTCCAACTCAAAAGCCCCAGCCTGTGAACATACAGGATTGGTTCTTTAGGTTTATGATGTCAGAAACCCAGGCTATATGAATCATTCAGCTTGAGACTCTTTTTGGAACACTGCAGTTTTAAAGTCCAAATACTCAGTCATGGCGCTGACTGCTTATTTCACTTATGAATCATATTTTAGTGTGTAAACCTCTCATGGACATGTTAGCAAAGTTAAACACCCGATTTTCACGGTGAGCTCTCTTTGATTTCCAGCCAAAACAGCAATTTTCACAATAAAATCCATAACTACTAAATTTAATATCAGTTATTTTGAACTCTGTAGCTCTGAAAAAAATCAATTAAAAAATATAATATATATAAATATAAATAAATACAGCTGTGGATTTGTTGATGTTTGAAGCAAGATAGAAACTTTATTTCCTCTAGCTTTAAGGGCTATGTGTATAATGGACACAATCTTTGTGCAATATGAAGTTTTCAAGAGTTTCATTTTCTCTACAGCTTTTAACGTGAGCTGTAGTTTTGAAAATTCCTTGTTGGATTGAGGTGTTAGTTGGCTTTCCGACATCCTGTTGGGTTCATTTTCTTTTGATTTTCCTCTTTCTTAGGCTGCTGGAATTTCTTATTCGCTTTCTTGGAAATATCTCCTGATAAATAATTATCTCGTATTTAATTGCGGTTAGACATGATTTAAATCTCTAGTGTTTTTCATTGTGAGCGTTAGCTAAAGGCAGTTCTCATTTATTCTTCCTTCTGCACGATCAGTTGCTTATTTTGCCCATTTTTTTAAATCAGGTCAGGCAGAACAAAGTCTAATGTATATGTTAATAATTAAGATTGTGTGCTAATAATAGCTTCTTCATTAGACATATATTGGAATTATAAACATTATAATAATCAGTAAAGGAAATGCTATGTTGATAACTAAGTCAGAGGTCCTATATGTTACTGGTTAATGAAGACATTAATATAATAAATGAAGACAATATGCTAATACTATGTTAATGATTGATCATGTATGCTAATAATATGTTAATTATTAAGCTGCTGGGTAAAATGCTGGCGGTGTAGTCTTCATTTCTCATTTTGTAGAAGTTACAGAAGTGAGAAAGTATTATTAGTTGAGCTGTGTTGTTGTACTCTTCACCCCCCAGTGATATCCAGATATAATTCTCAACATATAACAGGAATATTTAATTAAGATATTTAGTCTTATTATGACTAAAGTCATTGTACGCAGTTTAGCAGTAAGCTATTTATAGTTAGAGGTAGGTAGATCTTATGAATCTAAAATGTGCAATTACCTTTTAGCTGGACTAATTTAATCTACATTTGAATCATGCAAATTGACTACTTAAACTGCATTTTAAACTTTGTGGTACAAAAATAGCCTTTTTATGCTTTGTATCAGGTAGATTCATCTTAGTGTCAGCCTTGTTTGAGATGGAGAGTGTTAATGAAGGCGGGAGTACAGTTGGGGCTTCGGTGCCTTGCTCAAGCACAACTCAGCTGTGGATTAAGCTTGTTTCTCTAACCATTAGGCCATAGCTGCCCCACTGTCAGATTGTCAGTGATTTTTAACTGAAATGAAATTGAACTGGAATGTTGTTGACCCTCACTCAGCAAACACCAGATGTCTACAGTTCTGAAAGATTTCATTTGTTAGGTCTTATCCTAACATGGTCTTTTTTCTGTCTCTTTAGACAGGTTGCTGCAGAATGGCGAACTTTCTGGAAGTGGCCCACAGGCTGGGCTGGATTTTACTGAAGGCACTGCTGCGTTTCACCTTCATGTTCTTTAATAATTTTGTTGCTATCCCGTCCTATTGCCTCTACCTGGTTGTGCTGCAGCCTTTGAGAATAATGGACAGTCAGACATTCTGGTACATTGAAGGTGTAATGTTCAGGTGGTTGCTAGCGATGGTGTCGTCATGGGGCTGGATCGCAGGATATACAGGTAAGAACAATGATTTACTGCTAATGCCGCCTGTATGCGTTTATATTTATAATCAATATATACCGTCACTTAAAGAGTCCAGCACTTTGTAAACACACATACTCAAGGCAAGCACTGTACAATTTAAGCCTGGTTTGGTAGTCACCAAAAATACTGCAGGATTTAACTGAGCTTCACCTTCATCCACCATCATGTTCCATGCCGTGCTACAAGGGAAACATTGTTTGATTTTCTAACTTTGCAAAGGGTTCGAGAACTTTGATTGTAAATAACATATACTTTAAGCATGCAGTTCGAGTTGTCATCTAAGCATAAGATTTCTAAAATTTCTGCCCACTTTTATAACTGCTAGGTTAAATTGCATCATTGACACAACATATGAATCTCTGGAGCGGCAGCACATGAGCCTAGCTCAGTGCCAAACATAAACTAGATGGGTATAACGAGGTGAAACTGTATTCTCTGTATTGATGAAGCTCCATCTTAATCTTAAGACTTAATATGGGTGCCACGTTCGCCTTTCAGTACTGGGATCTTGGGTTCAACTGCCATTTGGGTGGAGTTTCCATGTTCTTCCTGTGTCTGTGTGGGTTTTCTCCCACAGTCTAAAAGCACGGAGGTCTAATAACGGTCCCGGTTATGTATTTATGTGTGGGAGTGTATGTATGTTTATGCCCAGATATGGATTGGCACCCTATCCTGGGTGAATATAGTGCCAGATGCAGTCTTCCAGGTGGATGCTTGTTTCTGGTTGAGAGTATAATGGGTGCATTTGGCTGCCCCTTTTTGCCAGTGTGTGTGTAAAAGTTGAATGGTATGGCATTCTGTGTTTTGTTGATTGTAAAGGATCCTGGCGTTTCTAGTAATACACTAAAAGTGTAATAGTATTATTCTATTGAGGACTATTCAAATAATAAGAAACCCATTACTGTAATACTGATATATTATCGCTCAGACATTGGCCTAGGTTGAAAAGAGGTCTGTGTGTGGTTTTAGCCAGTGGCAGTCCATTTGTCCTTGATTAAATAAATAAATAAAATAAGCGTTTGCACGTGGCGTTTGGAGAGAAAGGTGTGTGTGTGGTATCTTTAAATGCCCAGCTGCACACAGTTCCAGGTTTAAAGTGACCTCCACAGCCTGGTCAAAACGAGCTGTGCTAACCAGGACGTGATATCCGTGCTCTAGATGTGAATCACACTCAGCTTTGTCCTGTAAAAATTTTTTGAGGCATTTACTAAAGCACAAAACATAGCGAGGAGGATTTATGTTTATTAGTTTATTATTTTAACACTTTTTTAATGAAGCACTCCTCATATGAAATGTAGAAACATTGTGTTTTGGGACCTGAATGAACCCAGTTTATGCTCCACAGAGTGGGTCCCATGGGAGGTGTCAGCCATGTTTAAAGTATGTTAAACCATGAATGCCACTAGGTACTCATTTAACAGAGGTATACTTTTAGTTTCTGTAAGCTTGTGTTTTATTAAAACAAGTACATACCTTAAAGAACAATAATAGAAAACATCAACAAAAAATGATATTAATCTTTGCATGTGGCTTCAGTAAAAAAAAAAAAAAAATCTAATTTATTTGTATAGTGCTTTATTTACAACCTGGTGGTGTCACAAAGCAGCTTTACAGACATCAAATATTAGAACAGAAATCAAAATAAAAACCCATTTAAACAGGCCACAGGTGACAATGGCAAGGAGAAACTCCCTCGAACTGGAGGAAGACAACAAATTGATGTATTTATTGCATGTAGTCATTTTTAAAAGTGATATAAACACACTGCAACATTTACTTTCAAGACACATTACACTGAGCTTTTATTTTATACACCTGACACTGCCCAAACTTTGCATGTATTCTGGAGTGGAAGTGTGTGTTCACAAAAAAACAAAAATGCATGCCTCCTCCTCGTTATATACCATGACCTTCTTGGAGATCAAAAACCTGTATCTCCCCTTGTTACCAACCACAAATATTCATACACCGCAATGCAAACTGAAAGATGAATATTTGAGGGGTGTCCTATTTAATTTTGTAGTGGGACAAAATTGCTCCACGTCCTTTCCTCTGTGGCCGTGTACACACTAATGCTGTGTTGCAAACAACTATGTATACACTCACAATATTTGAGAAGCTGACAAATTAATTCAACGAAGTAAAAGGGAGTATGTATGTGATTTTAATTGCATTTAAAAGAGTTACTCGGTAAATATATATTTACACTTACCTCTCGCAGCATGAAGATTGTGCTCGTCTGGTGGGTAGGGATATTAGTCTGGATTAATTCACTGTTTAGACTCATATGTGAGGACAGCAATTTCTGGATATTATTGCATTCACCTTATTTACAAAAGTTACCATCAATCCCTTAAACAAATGTTTGATTTCCAGGCCTGTATCTGTGTGCATGCCCCATTTCGTCTGAAATAAACGGTGTTGATAGGTAGTGTTTTCCATCTTTTCTCCAGTTAAAACCTCTAACCTTCTGGCAAGGATTTACACTAAATGTTGGAACATTTCTGTTAGGATCTGATTGCTTTCAGCTGCTAGAATTTTGTTGAGGTTCAGTTTTGATGCTGGATTATTAGCTCTGAATCACAAACACCAAACAAATTCACCCCAAATGTATAGGATGGAGATCCTTCTGTTTAGAGAACAATACTCCACTGCTCTACAGCCCAAAGCGCCACAGCTGGGGTATTTATAACCCTCTAGCCCACACTTGGCATTGAGCAAGCTGACTTTAGGTTTTTGTTTCATTCTTTTTTATGGAGAGGAGAGGTGGGAGATACGGCCAAAATATTATTTTGATGACTTTTTCCTTATTGATCAATGTTTATCACAATAATAAAATGATGTCACATTGTGGCAAAGGACATCCTTCTAAAAATGTAGCATGTATACATCAAATGTTCAATACTGTACAATATATATATATATATATATATATATATATATATATATATATATATATATATATATATATATATATATATATATATAAAATATCAGGGTCACTGTGGGTCCGGAGCCTACCCAGAATCTGAGTGCAAGGCGGGAACAGTTCTGTATTTGGGAGCGCTTGTTTATTGCCCGTGTTTGTTTAAAAGAAGCAGCCTGATCTATGCCGTCAGATCCAATTCAAAATTTGTGAGTGGAGAAAATAATTTAGTGTGAGGAAAACCACGTCAGGCATCTAAAAGTGCTCTCGCAAAAGGGAAAACCTTTCCCAGGAGGAAAATACTCTTTGAGTGAAGAAAACCCCACCAAGGACAGTCAAGACAGTGCCCCAAACTCTGTCTCCCTTTGTGTTCTTTCAATACACCCCAACCCACAGTGAACAGGAGACATATTTAACATATTTGATATATTTTTTTAATATATACACACAAGCACTTGAATTAAACGTATTAAAGTTTCACTTACATTCTCACGTCCATGAGGTTGCCTACATTAATTTACCATAATGGGAGGAATTATGCGCCTGCAGCGTGTAGCTGGCTGTGCTAACCAGGAATAGAAATTAAGGTTTATTGAGCTCTGCTACCCAAAGCTTATCATCGTTATTGAGCAAAAAATAATCACAAAACAAATCTATATCGTTTTATTACCCAGCCCTAATGGAGAGCTTTGTTGCTTCAGCATAATTCAGTAAAATGCCACTTAAGACTCCAATTGACTTATAGAAAGCCTTTCATATAAATGCCCATGACCCTGCCAAGCTCACAGACTGTTATTTTTATTTGGAACATGAGGTCAGTCCACAACTGTATTTATTTTGATATACTGGTATGAACATATGTAAAAAATGGATTGTGTATTGAATGACAGACTGACTGTGATATGCACTAGTTGCCAACTTTTCAGCTGTAGGATCATTTAAAGTAAGCTAATGTGACATAGGGTTGGCCCAGTGGCACTGCAGGTAGAGTTGCTCTCATACAGGTCAGGAGTCCTTGGATTTTGTGTTCGATCCCCATCTTGGGTCACTGACAGTGAGATTTCTGTTCTTTTTATTTATTATTATTATTGTTGTTATTGTCTTTATATAAGCACAGAGAAATACATTGAAATTAAACTGTGTTTTGGTCCTGACCATGGTCTCTGTACCACAGATTGGACATGAAGTAACAAATTTTATACTTGCTATGTGTATTTTATATATATATATATATATATATATATATATATATATATATATATATATATATATATATATATAAACACAAATAGTGCATCTAACTGTGTCAATTTTCAATGGTTACCTTTTACTCAAAGTATAACAGAGAGAACATAAAGCCACATAAAGTAACATAAAGTTACTTTGCATGTTTTTCTTTAAGAAAATGAGAATGTCAACGTTTTCTGCAGAGATGACTGCAGCTCTTTGTGCAGTAACAATGTCCCCAGCAGCAGAGAAAACTCTCTCACTGGTGACATACGTTGCATGAACACATTATTGCTTCACCAGTTTGGAAAAATGGCCATTCCTGGGTTGTGTTTTTTTAATACTTCACTCGTACACCCGTACTTAAATGAAGGCTGCTTGGTGTTTCTTTCCCTGGCTTGAGCAAATTTTACAGATTTTACACATATTCAGAATCCCTCATTCTCCCCCATTATAAATGGACACACATCTAAAAGCGCGAGTTGACCTAATACGACCTAAGCCGTATTGTTTTCATCATTGTTGTGATTTCCCTCTTTACATTTACAGCAATACCTGAAAGCCTGCCACTTTTTGTAGATTTAAAAGACGCTAAAGGAGTCTCCAGTCTTAGGAAGGCCTGTGAGCTGACTGATTTACACAAAAACCTAGGTTCACGTAAAGTGCCCCATGCGTTCTGAAAGGTTACAGCGCTAGAAATTATTGTAGGATTTAGATGCAGCAGTCTTTGTTGTTTGAACAATACCTCTGTATCTCTGTATAGATGTAAATGCTGAAAAAACTGAAGTATAATGTGAATGATGAATGAATAAAACTGCAGTAACAAGTGGATCTTATGGGAAACCTTGACTTGCCTGGACTTGTTTTATGCAAAAAAAAAAACAACAACAAAGAGCTAAAATAATTTCTGTTCTCTTCTGGATGCTCACTCAGTGGCTCAGATGAGAGATGAAAGTGAGACTTGCGTATCAGGCTTCGTTTGGGTTGAAAATAGCCCCATATGCTGGGTGATAATTGAATCTCTCCTTACTTGATCTGGCTCTGTCCAGAAAGCCCTTAGGCTTTACATCGTTTATCTCTCCTCTCTGTGCTGGTGCCATTTTACATTTACAAACTTGATCATAATGCTGATGTTTACAGTTGAGTTTTTAAAAATGGTTTTTACTGTATTATGAACAATAGTCCTGTTTCGCTGTGTGATGTATTGCTGATAATTTTGATAATATGGGCATGGCCTTGCAGGAGCAAAGTTGTAAAATAAGGATATGATGTTATAGGACTGGAGCATGATCGGTGGTACAGTGGCTTGGTGGTTTGCACGTTCACCTCCCAGCGCTGGGATCTTGGGTCCTATCAGGGTGGAGTTTCCATGTTCTGTCTAAGTCTGTGTTTTTTGGAGGGTCTCTAGTAGGTATGTGTGTGCGTGTACTGACCGTCACTGATATTTTAAATACATTTCTCAGTGGTGAAAGCTAAATCCCAGAAACTGTTCTCTGTAGAACCTGTGAAAAACGTCCACACGGCAGACATAGTTGTGTATTTACATGCGTCAGTGCGTATCCATAAGCACAATAAAGATGCCAATTTATAAGTTGTAATATCGGTTAATATTCCAATATCGGACCAATAACAATAACAAAAAAAAATCCACATATCGGCAGATAATATATTGGCCACTGATATATCATGCATCACTAGTCTTCCTACCACAGTCTAATAAAAAAGTGTGTGTGCGTGTGTTGAATGGTGTTCTGTTCAGTGTTGAGTGTAAAACATCCTTGGGTGGCTAGAATGGCACTGTGTAAGTGTAGCGATAAATAAATAATAAAATATATATACAAAATGTCCAAAAGTGAGTCAACAACTCATAAAGGGCATTAATGTGTTAATCTCATTTACTGCATCTACAGCCTCTCATTTTCTGAGAAGGCTTTACACTAGATGCTGGAGCATTGGTGTGAGAATGTGGGAACTTTTAAGTGTACCTCGCTATCACACACTATCAGGGTCCAGGGCTTGTGTGTTTAAACAACACCTCAAGTCATTGTCTGTGAGGAGTTTAGTATGTTCTCCCTGTGCCTGCGTGGGTTTCCTCCAGGTGCCCTAATATTCTCCCACTTAATGTGGTGCCTGGTGAAGGACTGATGCACTGTCCAGGATGTGTTCCTGCCTTGCCTTCAATGATTCCGTGTAGGCTCTGGACCCACCATGACAAAGTGATTCCAGAAGATTTAATTAGTTAAGATTATGGGGTAATGACACCCTGATCACCTGGAAATGTCAATTATGTAAATTCATGTTCAGAAGACGTTTGATGATAAGTTTGGTTCAAGTTAAAGAAATTATAGAGAGGAAAAAATTCCCCTTTAAGAAGTCGTCCATAAAAGAATTATCCACATCAAAACATGAGCTACTTTCAAAGACATCTTAGGAAGTGATTGTTGTAAAAAGCTTTTGAAGAATAAAACAGCCAGGAAACCTCTTGTCTTTGTCTTTATAAACTATGACTGCATTACATTACAGTTATAACGAACTATATTAACTTTTTATAAGTGCGTTTACTTTTGAAAACATTACTTATCATACTTTATTTTAGGCATTTTACAAACAATAATAATGTAAACAATGTAGATTTAAATGGCTAACTACATCAACAAAATATACATTTATTTAAAACATTGACTTCAAAGTTTAATGTGTAATCAAGTAATTTTTTTTTTTTTTTTTTTTTTTTTTTTTTTTTTTACAAATCGTATTGTGTTTGAAAATCTCTGGCCTCACAGCTGTTCTTTCTCTCCAGACTGAGAGACTGGATACTTTATCATTGCTCAGATTATCAGACAATTACGCAGCGCTATTTTTTTGTTTAAGTCTTCATCTCTCAAGAACGGCTGTAAATCAGATGCAGGAAATGGCGTGATGACTTCAGCAGCTCGCAGACACACACAAACTCAGTGTTTGCCAAGCCCCTGGGGAAGGACAGCAGTCTTGTTAATTCACTGGAAGGCCAAGTGTTTTGACAGATCTGAGGTCACTGAGGTTAGAGGAAAAGGCCTGATAGCCATCACATAGGTTTGTTATTTCTTTTTCAGGGTTGTCCTTCTGTTCAATTGTTCTGATGGCTAGAAATTGGAAATAAACCAACTATTTAAAAACTTTGTGTTATGACTTATCATCTGTCTTTCTTAGTGGTCCAATTTTTTTGCCCTATTTTTGTCCCGTTTTAGTCCACCCACTAGGTATCATCAGAGGTGACCAAACACTGTCCTATGCCCATGACGAGAGAAACTGGGGGCAATGGAAGTAAAGCTCTTTTGGAAATTTGGCCACATACCTGAGGCATCAAAAGAGAAAGATTATGTTAGAATTCTCCAGTGTCACTGAGGCAATCATATCACAATACTATGTGAGCCTTATTAATTGTCTGTCTAACATATAAGGGAACAAATCTGATCAAATGAATAATGTAGTGGGTAAACTTGTGAGCTACACCAGTAAGAGTTATTGGGCAAGTGGCTGTTAACACTGCACCCACCTACAACTATAAATAGGACCCTACTTAATGGCCATGTTTGCAAATTCATAAAAAAATGGCCTGCTGTTTTGATTTGACCGGCCCCTTTAACTGCAGCAGCAAAGCGTGTGGTCTGGCTAAGGGCATAGGGTTGGGTAGAGACAGAATGGACATGTCTCTGAACCAATCCAGCAACTACTGAATTGTCCCTCGCAATCGGGAAAATTACAATACAGGGGGTCCTCGACCTACGACGTTGATCCGTTCCTACGTCGCGTCGTATACCAATTTTCGGTGTAAGTCGGAACATACGTACATACTGTACGTAAATAACATACTGTAAGCACTTATCCTGTCCTAACACCTATCCTCCTCGGTCCCGAGCCGCGTAACCGTGTATTCTTCCGCCGCGCACACCAAACACGAAGTTCGTGGTATGACATTTACGACGCAAAACCACTTACGTCGGAACAAGGCTTTATACAGTAAATTGGAGATGTGTCGTAACCACGAAACATCGTAACTCAGGACTGACGGAACCCGAGGACCTCCTGTACAACGCTTTGTCTGCGTCTAGTGAATGTATTTTGTACAAACATTTAAGATCTCGTTCTCTACTCCGGAGTCCTGCCTCCCAAAAGCACTCCACTAACAGGATTGACTTTGCTGTTTCTCCCTGATGTGTGAGAGGCTGTGGTTGAGAGGAGACAAAGCGCGTTAAAGACTTGGCTGCGTGAGAGACACATCGTGTCTTGTATCGATTAAGGGACAGTGCCACCAGCTATGAACCAAGAGGTTTTCCCTGTGTGCTCAGACACGTGTACTGTAAAACACAATGTACATGCACAAACGGAACAACCTGTCATCACGTAGTCCACGGTGACTTTACATTTTCGAAGTATTACGATTTTAGTCCCGAAATATAAACAACTATAACTTTAAAAACATTCATGACATGGTATAAAATGATTTTTTTAATATAAATGTTTTCTTCTCAGGATGCAGTCCAGACACCCAAAAATCTGAGAGCTGGCTCTTTGATGAAAAAGTTCAAGGACCCCTGGACTACCTTAATGACTAAATGAATGTGAGCCTAGAACATCCAGTGACTGTGTTAGACTTTGTGCGAGATGAAAATATTTCTGTTTTGACACAGCCTTCAATGCATTGAAAGAATCGTTTGAGATCGACAGGCAGCTAATTTTGGCATGCTAGATTTACAAGATGCAAATCATAACACTGGCAATGTTGTGTTTGTATATGGTTACCTCCAACTTGTAGTTTTTGTGAAAGTCGGTAATGACTTTACTAAGGGAATTTACATCCACAGTTAAAAGAAGAACATGTGCAAGATATTTTTTCACAATCTGCACTGCTTTCAGAAATTCATTTGCTGGTTGATGACACCTACTGTGCGTGACACTGTGATTTGACTCACGTCTATAGCAGTAGTACTGCCAGATCCTCTGAATAACACAAGAAAACAACTGTTGGGCACTCGTGTTTAACCATGTCCAGTCAGAGTTGGTATGGTAAGGCACTTGAATGCTACAGAACTGCAAAATGTCAAATAGCTACAATGTCACTTGCAAATCTTCTACTTCACAAGAAAAGACTTGATGAAGAACCTGATGTAATTTTCAGGGCTATGAACTGGGTAGGGCCCAAACTCTAACATGATTTGAATTGTAAATCCACTCTGAATAACAGTGTGCCAAACAACATTGTTATTCATCGGATCAGATGAATAGTGTGGTGGGCAACACCACTGCTCTCCTCAAAGCACACTGGGGTTCAGTTTCCTACTCTGGGAGCAAGTTACATTGTATGGTTGTCTGCCAAATTCTGTTCTAAGCGGGTGAGACTGGTCACCACATTGCACTGATTAATTGCTACACAATTATAAATTCCTCTTCTAACTGAAGTTGTCAGCTGAGAATTACCTGCACACTGGAGACCCAAACTGACGTTAATAGTTTACAAGTTAGTCAGTGTGACCTCATGGTAAATATATGCCATACACATACATACACAATAACCTGACAGTAAGAAACAGTACAATAATAAATAATAACGATATATCTTTATATAATAATTAAATTAAATGAATTAAATATTATTATCGCATCCTGTGAACAGTGATACAGCTCAGTGATTTACAAGCTGCTGTTGTTGTTTATAACATGTCTTTTAGCATCAGTAATAGAAGACTACATACTATTTCATATATCGCCCTTTTCCAAAAACAACTCCAACTATTTATAAGATGGTTATTTTTCATTATAATTAGTGTAATATTTTTTTCCTTTGCCATGTGCTGTTGGTGTTTTTATCGTGGCATTTGATGCTGTGTGGTATTTAGCTGAGGCACTAACTGAGTGAAAAAAGGCTAAGCTCTGTGCTCTTCTGGACTCAGTTCAGGTCAATAATTATCATATTTCAAACACAAGTCAAGACTTATCTGCTAGACAATCAGTCACAGAGATATAAAGACATCGATTACTGCCAGCAGTCAACGTCCTATATGCAACATGACCCATCACACACACACTTTCTTTTTTTGTATAGAAGTACCTGATTCAGGTGTTATTCATCTACTCTTAAGTAAAGAAAGTAGCTACTGCATGTTTGAAAAGTGGTATGAAACACATTAGCCATGTTCACATCCAAGTTTTCTCAAATGTATTGCACAAATAAATATATAAAATGACATGGGCTCCCACAGTGAAGGGCAGCATTGGGACAAGTGAGAGAAATAGATTTTAGTGCGTTTTTGCCCAGGTGATGGTGGTAGGGAAACCATCAAAAAAACTGTCCTGTATTGTGAATGGGAGAAGTTGGGGGGGTGGTCCTTTTTAAAAGACTGTGGCACAGGTTGGGGCTACAGTGCCCGGTGTGTTGTGTGCACAGTGTGTCAGAACCAGGCTTTACGGCTTTGAATGTAATCATGAAAACACCTACCATCACATTGATAGGTGGATTGGTGACTTGAGAGTGTCCGTAGGTGTCGAGTGTGTGAGTGAATGTGTGTTGCCCTGTGAAGGACTGGCGCCCCCTCCAGGGTGTGTTCCTGCCTTGCAGCCAGTGATTCCAGGTAGGCTCCGGACCCACCGTGACCCTGAACTGGATAAGGGTTACAGACAATGAATGAATGAAATAATGTCATGTTACATTTCCACCTTGTCCGAGTGTAAACGTTGCTTTTCTTTTGTGAATTTTGGGGTTTTTAAATTCAAGTTTATTAATTTTTAAAATTCTCAAAAGGTTTGTGAATGGAAAGCCCACTATTGATTACAGTAACATTTGTTTCTGCTGGTGTTTTCACTTTGGAGTTCAAGAAAGGATTAACAATTATGGAGTAAATTGGATTCCTAATAACCACACGAGATTTGATAAAGTACGTCTGATGTTTTTCATGGTGCTTCTACACATGCAGTAGGGAGTTAGAGAGTGAGGCATATTTCGCTCTCTAGGACTCATGGCTCAAGCCTCACATTTGACACTTGTACCACTTGGGAACCTCAGTCTGTATCTTATTGAGAACTCTGAATTGTAGATCTATTTCATTTCGTGAACGTAACAACAGTAAAAATGTAGGCTTGATCTTTACTTGCGATTATTTGGGTTCATCTGGATTACTCTCACAGGGATATGTTTTGTTTCTTTCTTGTATTATTAATGTATGTTTGTCAGAATCTTTATTAAGGTTCAGAGAAATGTGGGAAGTTGGCAGTTATGGTAAATTCCAGTATTTTATTTCAACAGCATTTCTATTGATCCATTCATCATGCATTTTTCACACAGTGTGAAGGACAGCTGCTGTGTTCAAATGATGTAGTAAACTAAAAAATTAACGAAATGGAGATGCATGTTTTTCATTGGACAGTGACGAGATATTTCATATTCTGTCCTGTCTTGTTGTAGTCCGTTTTATTGCATTGTAATGTCCCTGTGTGCAATGTTAATGTTCTGTTTGTAACGATACAGAAGAAGCAATTTCATTGCACTTAATGCACATGACAGTACAGTGCTCTGACTTGACTGACTGGATTCACATATTTCTCTGGGCCTTAGGCTAAACAAATTCATAGGAAAAGTATTGTTAACATCAAGGTTGTATAGCCGTAACTTTCATAAATTATATGAATTCCTCTCTTTATCATGATATTCACAACTTTAATTTAAAAGGACCACCCCCCCCCCCTGCCCTTTATATTGCTTAATAAGAGGATAATTGCTCTAACTGTGTTTGGCCAACTGTTAAAACTGTTGCAAGTTTAGCTTGAGGTGAGCCAAGACTTTTTGCATAATCCCAAAAGCCACTCCCTCCAGTGTTTAATGTTGTGACCTTTTACAATCTTATTTTACAGAAATGTCTTGTTTTTCTGATGTATTACTAAGTAGTTGTTGTGAATGTGTGAATTAAACGGACATCAAAATGACTTCCAGGGCCAATGTTACTTTCCCAATGCTTTAAAACCAATGTAGGTGATTATTTATTATAGTTTTCCGTAAATATAAGAGTAAGGGAGGGATGTCACAGTAAATTTCATGCTTGGTGCATGAGATATCCGTACATACATACATAGTGGGCGTATTTCTGTGTAACCTGCAGAAATGAAGCCAAACCTCGCAGCTTCCTCCGCATTAGCACAATGTTCTGAACACTGCCGAACAGAGATATAAGCTTCTGTTAGCCTTGTCTTTCACTGCTGCTTTAAAAATGGCCAGATATGTCTTCTACCGTTTACCCCTTGGTCTTTTCACATTTCTAAATGGTTCACATTGTTCTGAATGGTTCTATGTGAACTAATCCTTTTCTGAGATTGCGAATCTGCACTTTTTTAAAGCAAAATCACTGTTTATTTACTGGGTTTAGCGTATTGAGGAAAATTATATCTTAAAATTAAATAAATATTTTATTATAAATTTAGCATAAAATATTAATGAGTAACAATTTTTTCATTTTTGTTTTATAAATGGGCTGTATGGAAATAGTGTTGTTTAGATACTAAAGTAAACAGTTAATTTATATAAAAGTGCAGAAAAAATGTGATTAATCAAGGGATGGACCAGTATAGATATTCCAAAATCTCATTATTTGAGCTGGACTAATGTATATGTTTGTGTGGCTGTCTCATCCACTCGTACCCACACAACCCACACAACCCATGCTAACAATGCGCAACACATGCTAGCGCTAAGAATGACCCACCAGCCAGATCATTCCAAATCTGTGGTGGTCTTGTGGGGGTCCTGAACATTGAAGGATAGGGTGAAATGGGGCGGGATAAAGTATACAAAGAAACAAGTCGACTACAGTCTGTAATTGTAGAACTGTACATTGCTCCTGTGTGGTCAATGGAGCTGAGAGAATGGACTGTGAGTGTAGAAACAAAGTGTTGATCGTATCATCCAGACCTTCTTTTATTTATATATATATATATGTGTATATGTGTGTATATATATATATATATATATATATATATATGTGTATATAATTTTTTGTTTGTTTTATCATGATGTGGCGGTACGGTACTGTCTTTGTAAAGGATTGTTTTAAATAAATAATTTAGTATTAACTTTAAAATTTAATAAGCTATTTTAGAAACATTAAATGGTCATCTGTAAATGCCTTCTGATATTCAGGTAGTACTATTAGAAATACCCTATAGGGTATTAGTGCACTTTTTAAATATGAAAATTGATTTCAACCATTTGGAACACTAATTAAATATATAAATTTAAGTGTCTTAATGTCCATCTGGTATCTAGGTTGCTGTATTTCAGGCTAAAATGTGTTATCAGTGAAAATCATATCATGAATTATTATTATTATTATATAAATAGGGATTCCAAACAAGTATACTTTGAGACTTCTTTCTGTCTGTTGCTGCTGCTGTTGTCTTATTTGGTGCCTAGTATTAACCTGTGGTCCTCTACGGATATATTTTCTCCTCAGTGACTGAGTGGGGGGATGATGTAAGGCCCATTTCTGAAGATGAAGCGATGGTGATTGTAAACCATCAAGCCACTGGGGATGTCTGCACTCTAATGATGTGCCTCCAGGACAAGGGGACGGTAAGCTTCCTGTCATTGGTGGATATTATTAGTACTGTTCTTCTCAAACAGATTGATCTTTTGACTTTTATTTGATCAGTTGGATAAGCATTCTGCCTTAATTATGTTCAGTCCTTTTGCTTCTCCATTCATTCTTTTTTTGTTGTACATATGTGAGTAGTTCTTCTACAGTGCACTGAAAGTCATATCAGTTACAGTATTGATCAAATGAATATCATAGAGCCATACAGAGCACTCTTTAAATTAAACCATTGAAATGAAGCATTACAAGCCATAATGCCCCCAAAACTTCCTGTAGTGTTTTGCAGTCGGTCCGAATGACCATCCAGATCACATTCACATTGTAATGTATTGCAGAGTAATATTTGAAAAAGAAACTTTAGAATTTAAATGACCCTTTCACATTCTGTCATATTATTATATCTTTATAGTCTGCTATATTTTGTAATTCAGCTATTTTGTGCCAGTTTTGGTACATTGGAATTCCAGAGGGATTTGCTACTTACAATCTCAGTTTCATGTCGTGTCTTATTGTGTTGTATCGTGATACCACCATCATGATCTGACCCAACAGATATGCTTGTGAAACACAAGCTTATGTACAAATATCCTTTTTTTCCCTCAAACACTTGCAGCTACGCTTGCAATTAGCCAAGTCTGTGAAATTCGATGTGGGTGTATGAAGAAGGAGGTTCAGATTATAGACACATGGAGGTTCAAAATGGAAAAAATCAGGATGTAATTAACTCTAGGTCAAAGCTATGGTTAATACATTTCTGAATATTTTCACTTCTGTTGTGTCATTCCATCAGATTCCTTCAGTAGCAAAATGTTTTTGGTTCAGCTTTATAATCACCATAGAGAAGCATGAAATTGAGCAGCTGCACATGAGCCTAAGATCTCTATGCCCAATTCCGAGTGTAATCATGTGCTTTGGAGCAATGTAACTTGGTTCCCCAGAGATGGAGCTCCACCCAATGTCTTTGGAATGAGTTAGAATGGGGTTTCTGATCCAGAACTAATCATCCAACATCAGGACTTGATCTCAGTAATGTTTATGTGACTTAGTGACATCAAAACCCAACAGAAATGTTCCAGTATCTAATTTTAAGGCCTTCCCCCAAAGAGCAGGAAAAGAAACAAATTTCTTATTAACACCTTTGATTTCCAGAGACATTCTGTGTGACAATGTTGCTACAAATACTTGGCCATTAAAAATGTGATATAGGGCTATGGCAGTATTAGTATGTCAGAAACTTAAAAGAAATCATTCATTTTATCCCTGACCTGTATTACAGATAGTTCAGCGAGTGGGCGGGTGTGACTGAAAAGTGTGCGCAGCTGAATGTTTGTTTGACCAATCCTGTGGTCACTGTGACAGTTTGGACAGGTTTAGTGTTTATTGTTCTTAGACTTGTTGCATTAGCTGAGCTGGAAACTCCCCTGGCTCTATTAGTTACTCATCAACTACACTGCTTCTTTTTTGTTAAAGCTGACTACTCTTACAGAAATGGACTTTTTACACACAGTTCTACTTGTTAGTACAGAATCCGATTTTCCGATATGTCGAACTTTTAGAGTTAACTTTTAGAGAGCACAGTATTATTCTTTAAAGAAGTTTTCAAAAAAGCTGTTTAAATGCTCAAACCCTGCCACTCTATTCATGCACTTTGGGTCATTTTATTCTACTGTGTCAGAGATTCTACCCCAATGTGGCTTCTGCTTTGTATCAATGTTATAAACCATATTATTCAGAGACTACACACCAGTTTTATTCTTCTTCAACTTATTCACTGCACAGACTTTCCACAGAAAAAGAGTTGATCGGTCAAGGCATGTTCAGTGTCTGATGTTTTTTTTGTTTTTTTTTCTTGTTGTAACTGGAGCTACAGAGTTAATGTAGCTAACAAGTAATGGAAGCTCATACATCACCAATTAGACTTTAACTGCAAGGTTAAATCATCACACACTCCTCACGCTGTGTGGAGTTGTTACTTAAACATCAGTAGACTATAAAATGTGAATTCTGACACTTTGACAAACTGTTTATATTTTATTATACACACACACACACACACACACACTAAAATCCATATCTGTACTGTACTAAATAAAATTAAAGTAATATTTAGTATAAATGTTAACTGATGAGTTATAAACCTATATCAATTTTGAGTTTAAAATAGTCTTTTATCAAACTGCTTTTTACGTGATGGGTTGTAGATTGGTGATCAGTTCAGTTGCTGCCAGCAAGAGCTGAGTGTTTGTAATGCTTTGCAGTTACAACAGAACTGTCAGTCTTTAATCTCAAGTCAGTGAGCTTTAGTGGACACAGTTCAGAGAAAAACACAGTTTAAAATCATGCTTCCAGGTATTTGACATTGTACAAAGTTTTTACATGTATTTAAGGGAAATGGAGCTCAGGTAATGGACCAGAAAGTTTCAGGTGTGTTTAGATGTACCTCTCACGTGGCATTTTGGGTGTTGTTCATTAAATCCCTTGACATGGCTTTATTTAATGTCTATCAAGAGCAAGGCATGAAACTTAGAGTTGTGTGGTTGTGATGTAAATAAAGTAATCTTTCTAATGTGAAATGATTGCATAAAAACATACTGAATTGAGACACCACCATATCGGATCATACCAAATGAGAGCCTGAATTTTCTTACCAGTGTATTGAATACCCAAAACAAGCTGCATGGAGGGAGCCTATATCCAGTAAAACAGGAAATACTTCCCAGTGTCCACAGATTTATACTCCAGATTATCCAGGGCAACTTGGGCATTAAAGTCTGATGCCGGTTTCACTTCTGCCCTCTGTAACCGCAGTGGTAAATCTTAACAATTTAAGCTGCATATCTTCATTCTGTATCACACAGAAATTGCTGATGATCATAGAATTTACATGTCAAAAATGTCATAGAAGAAAAGCACACGAAAATGCACATAACTGTGTTCCACTGAAAGTTTCTGAACCCTTTAGAATGTTCCAGATGTGAATAAATATCACCTGAAACATCGGTCCTAAAACTATTTAAAGAGAACCCAATGGCACAAAAGGGACTAAAATATTATACTTGGAAGAAAGCTATGCTTGCTATGCTATACTAGGTAGGTGTGTGTCAGTGTCAAAAACTCTTATGGAGGGTAAGAGTAGTCTTTACTTTCCTCCATTTCGACACAGTCTGTCTGATTTTGTGACCTATTCCTGCTCGGTGAGTGTCATCTGGTTGGTTTTGAAGACCAGACATATGTGTTTACTCGGGTTACTTTTTTCTAGGTTTAGGATTGTATGAATATCTAATGATGTAAAGGGTTCATGGATATTCAGGCATCATTATACTGTGGCGTAATCATGGACCATCTTTCTTTTATGTAATTTCCAGGCATAACAGCCAGTAAATGCAAGTTACTGAGCTTTCAGTGTTAAAGTATTTAATAGAAGACTATCATTTTCAGGACCCAGTGTGCCATTTCTTAGCCTCTATTCCAGTTTCCGTTCTTTTCAGAAGGATTGCTTAGATTTTAAATTTTTCCTCTCATAACACAACAGTCCCAAACACATTGGGGTCTGAGATCACTTCAGTTACTTTACTGCTCAATTTGTAAATGTTTTTTGTTGTGTCTATATTCACAGTAAGGGATTCTTGGCTTGTTTGGGAGAAGTAGTGTTACATTGCTTGTTTTAGAGTAGTATTATACACACACACTGCTGTGGATTTGTTTGGTCTCAAGCAAGAGCGTAGCTTGATTTTCAGAGATAAAGATTTTAAGTGCTGTTTATCTGATGAGGCCGGTTTCTTGGGCTGGTGTTTGTAGTTCTCTTTTCCTTATATATTTGGATGACAGTTTGAGCTCCAGCTTCCAGTGAAGGAAAATATTTTCCTTTAATTTTACCCTTCTTTATAAGAGGGCATGTCCTGTATTGTATCACCCTGATATAAGAGTGGTC
Source organism: Hoplias malabaricus (assembly GCF_029633855.1). Lineage (NCBI taxonomy): Eukaryota > Metazoa > Chordata > Actinopteri > Characiformes > Erythrinidae > Hoplias > Hoplias malabaricus. Next base: position 10,342,332 of record NC_089806.1, read on the forward strand.
TCTGGCTTTTTCACTCTATTGGGTGATATATTCAATCTCAGTAAAAATGCTGTAAACTACTCTGACTTTCTCATCGACCACTGCCCTAAAGTTTTTTCCCCAACAAAGCAAAAGATGGCATCATCCCTGTTATTGATTTGCTGTGGGGACAAATGAAAAGAGAAAGACCCGAATGAAATAATCAGTACTGAAGCTTCAATTTTATGCTGTCTTATTGAATTAGAATGCTCCTGGACATAAGAAATCACTGTTTCTTCATTTAAATTTTAAAAGGTAATGATTGTTTAGAAAACTGTGAGTAGTGTTTTTTGATTGCATCATAAATGGTGTTATATTAGAAAGTTGTTGAAATGGTGCTCTTTTGCAGGTGGTGCGAAAGATGATGTGGTTAATGGACCATGTGTTTAAATACACCAATTTTGGCCTGGTGTCTCTGATCCACGGAGATTTCTTCATTAGGCAGGTAAGGCCAAGTTCAAGAGCACAGCTTGAAACTCAACCGTTTTCCAGTGATCAAAGTTTTTAAAATATACATCATATTAATGATAAATAAACAAAATAATTCTATTTTGCTCATCCAGTGTAACATCAGATAATACGATATTAGGAAGCTGTAAATAAAGATTAAGCGATGGACATTACTTTACTTTATGAACGAGTAATAAAACCATTATTCGTAATCTATACTATTTCAAAAGGCAAATGACTTATAAGTAGGTAGTTGCAACATATATTTCGTTTAATTCGTCCTTATTGTCATTGCCCACTTTTGTCTTGACCAGGGCAAAGCACATCGAGACAAACAGCTGATTTACCTGAAGAATCACCTGGAAAAATTTTACTACAGTAGAGACAGGAAGTGGATCGTGCTGTTCCCAGAGGGCGGTTTCCTCAGGAAACGGAGGGAGACGAGCCAGTCGTTCGCCAAAAAGAATGACCTTCCCTATTTAACCCACGTGACACTGCCGCGCCTTGGTGCTACACAGGTCATCCTGAAGACCCTTGGCCCTCAGCAGGAGAACGGCACTCTGGGAACAGATGGAGGACCACCAGGCCAGAATGGTAAGGATGGGGAAATCATGGATTTAATAATACTAATAAAACTATACGGTCTCTCTTAGACAGTCTCTCATTTTTTATTTTTTTAAATCATCAGAGTATGCAAATACAGAATATAAAACATTACACTAAATAACATTGTCATAAATGGTAAGAACTTAAATGTAAATAATAGATTTAATCTTTCATTTGGTAATACACAGCAGATAGTGTCACAGTCACACAGCTCCAGGGACGTGGAGGTTGTGGATTGAAGTCCTGCTCCAGGTGACTGTCTGTGAGGAAAGTGGTGTGTTCTTCCTGTGTCCGCGTGGGTTTCCTCCGGGTGACTGTGAGAACTTTGCTGTGTTCTCCCTGTGTCTGCGTGGGTTTCCTCCGGGTGCTCCGGTTTCCTCCCATGGTCCAAAAACACACGTTTGTAGGTGGATTGGCGACTCAAAAGTGTCTGTAGGTGTGAGTGAATGTGTGAGTGTGTGTCGCCCTGTGAAGGACTGGCGCCACCTCCAGGTTGTGTTCCCACCTTGTGCCCATTGATTTCGGGGAGGCTCTGGACCCCCGCAAAACTGAACTGGATAAGTACTTACAGATAATGAATGAATGCAGTATGCATCATTAGATTTGCATTTATGGCATTTGTCAGACACAGCTCAACAAATCTTGGAGTTGTAGTTATGATACATATTGAGTTGAGTATGGTACCTCAGCTGGAAGCCCAAATTACAGTGTTTTACCCTCTACTATATACCAGCCTGCTTAGTAATATTAAGTAAATATTCTTAAATAAATATAAGGAAGTTCTGCTATAAATTAGACCCCAGATAAAGAATTTTTTTCTTGTCATTTCTTCCTTATTGAAATGGGACCGAAACAAATTAAAATAAATAAACTATTTATCGATTTTTCCAGTTATTTCTTAACAAATATAAGCCATCTAAATAAAAGTTCATTGCTGTTATCTGTAAGGATTATTGGATTTCTTATTGAGTTAAACCAGTATTAGTATGGATGATCTGTACAAATACAAATAAACACTACATTGTACATTATCCATTAAAATACTCTGTATTAGATTATATTAGAACCAGCTGTTCTTTTATCTAATCTAAGCTTTAAGCATAAGCTTTTAGTTTAAAGGTTATTAAACAGATATCTCTGTACATGTGGCTGGTGCTGTATTTTTAAAAGCGCTTGCCATCATCTCCCTTATCTTGGACTTTGTCTTGGTTGTGTTGGGATACTATGGTCATTTTATCTTCAGATAATTCATATGAACTTCCCTTTTAGTGTTTGTAGATAATTAATCATCTCATGGGAAAGGCTTTAAAATAAACTTTAACCTAGACCTCTGAAGGAATAACTCACCAGTTACTCATTTCCTTTAAAGGGAACCATGTTCTGTGAATCTCAGCACTGTTGAAATACAGAGCCGTTATACATTGGATTACATTAAAGGCAAACTCTAACCAAAAGTACAATTTTAAGCATTACTACAGATGTTGTAATAGTACAAGCTTACATGTAACAGTGCTGCTACAGTCATCTTTAAAGTGAGATGTTCTGTTTTAAAATGGGGCTGAACCCCTTCTAATGATGTCATTTGAAGGCAGGTTTCTTTTGAAAGAGTTTTTCCTTCAGGATAGACTCATTCCCAGTATTAATATGACATATATATTCTTAATGCATATGTTGTAGAGAAATCGTGAGAGGGACGTGTAGCTGAATAATACGTAACTCAACAAATATCTCATTAACCTATTAAATGAGTGTTTCAGGCTGGATACAACTTTTTAAATGTTGCAGCTGTTATCTCTACGGTGATTATTCAAAACAAAATAAGACATCGGTTAATTCTTCAGCTGGTTCCAAGTGTGATATTCTTTTATTTTCTTGAAAACGTTGTTTTCCGATGGCTTTCAGTAATGTCCAGAAAGTATTTCTGAAATTTCACATTTTTAAACTTTTGCTATAAGACTGAAGCTTATGGTCACGTCCTGATTCATTCATTCATTCATTTATTCATTCATTATCTGTATCCGCTTATCCAATTCAGGGTCGCGGTGGGTCCAGCGCCTACCTGGAATCATTGGGCGCAAGGCACGAATACACCCTGGAGGGGGCGCCAGTCCTTCACAGGGCAACACACACACATTCACTCACACACTCACACCTACGGACACTTTTGAGTCACCAATCCACCTACCAACGTGTGTTTTTGGACTATGGGAGGAAACCGGAGCACCCGGAGGAAACCCATGCGGACACGGGGACAACACACCAACTCCTCACAGACAGTCACCCGGAGCGGTAATCGAACCCACAACCTCCAGACCCCTGGAGCTGTGTGACTGCGACACTACCTGCTGCGCCACCGTGCCGCCCCACGTCCTGATTGTGAAACAATATTTTAATAGATGTTATTATACAAATCAAACTTTGGCATCAAAAATCTTGTTTACAATGACCAGAGATGGAGAAGAACCTATAGAAACGAAATTGCACTGAGGCTTTTAAATTCCCAGTGGTGGCTTTGCAGCTGTAATCTTCTGTCTGGAGATCAGCTCTAAATGCATGAAGTGGGTAAAATTCTTACACTTGTTTCATATAATCAAATCAATCAAAGCCAGGGTTAATTGGCTTCTATCCATGGGTTAAAGTGTGGGGGGGAAACCATGGGAACACACACAGCAGACTGTTTTTATTAAAAATCCACATGGAAATTGAGTACTATTTTTAAATGCTTTAGCCTTTCTGTTATAGTTCTGAATTTCTGTAGGTTTGTCTTCCTCTAGTAAAATGTCCAGCACTTTATACCAAAGTGGTTATTAAGAAGCAACTTAAATTCAGTCAAGAGCTCTGACGGGAGTATGTGGTTCTTACAGAAAGGCTGAACTTATTAACTCATTGTTAAACATTAACTTAGTATCAGAGGTTAAAGGATACATCAGCTTTATTAATACTGATCTTATCTGCCTGCACATCAGTAGCATGTGATGAATTTAACAAATATATCTTCAGCACATTTCACTGTATTTAGAAAATAATTGAAAACACAGTCTCAGAATGCGTTTGTAGAATCCTATGGCCAGTTGCTGAACTTGGAGAATTAAATGTTGTGCAGAGATGTCACATATGTTGTTGTAGAACATTTCTGTTAATTGTCTCAGAGTTATTTGTAGGCTACAGATTATGTTTGTATAATTGACTCCTGAAATGGGAAGGGTTGGCCGGCTGTGCTGTACAGAATTTATGTTGTCTTGAATACATTTTTATTGTATGTATTTCTGTATGATTTTGCTGGCTATATATTTTTGGTTGGTGGACTTTTCTTAGTTCTGCAGTGACACTGAAGGGTCTAAAAACTCAAGCAGCACTGCTGTGTCTGATCCATTTGTTCCAGCGCAACACACACCAACACACCACCACTGCACTGCAGCACTGGGAATGATCCATCACCCGAATCAGCCCTGCTCTGTGGGGGTCTGACCATTGTTGAACATGGTGAAAGGGGGCTAAAAATGTATGCAAAGCCACAGATTGCTTCTGTATGGTCAATGGAGTTGAGAGTACGTTCAGTGAGTTGAGAAATAGGGTAGTCATAATGTTATGGCTGATGGGTGTATAACGTATATTCATAGTAAATGTTTATACCACTGAAATTGTCCACTTATTATTTCTACAAGCTCACCTTAATACAGAAGGTTACAACTGGCCTTGATCAGGACCCCTCCATGCGAAACATTCTGCCAATGATCCTTTAATGCTCAGTCATGGTATCCTCACTTGGTACCAGTCCCCCTACTTATTTGGTAAAGTTTAAAAAAACTGCAGCTTGAATATACCCTGAAATATTCACTGTTCCAACTTTGAGTAAGTTGCAGGCATCAAAATCTAAATTTGTTCACATTTAAAAATGCAATATTCTTTTTCAGAAAAAACGTGTTTTAATTCCTTTGGGTTTTGTCAGTTAAATAAATGGTCAAAAGAATGAAAACTGTTTTTGTTTACTGCATTTAAACTTTTCCCCAAATAGTGTTTTGTAATTTGACAGGTAATTTCTGTGTATTAACACATGTAGCCCTGTGTCCTCAGGAGATCATGCTTTATTTAATTTGACTAGTAAAGCCTAGGCATTTGCATATGTAGTGTACTTATGGAAATTAACAGCTGTCCATTGGCTCCTATTATATAAACAAACCAGAGTATCTCTCCATTGGCTGAAGTACAGGGAAACGTTAAAAATTCAGCCCATGAAAACTGAAACAGTAAGAGAAAAGGTAAATAAAATCTGTTTTGTTTTTTTCCCCAACAGTTTGGTTGTCAGGCCTTTGCTCAGTGATCTTTTGCATGCATACATTTATACTTTCAGCATGCCTTAATACTTTTAAAAGAGTAAAACTAAGAAAGAAACCAACAAAAAGTGTATATATAAAAAAAGCAATAAAAATACTGATTACACTCACTATTTTTCCTCCCTCTTTTGACAAATGCCAGTCTTTCCTCAACTGAGGCAAAACAAAACCTGAGGGAAAAACACAAAATATTTATTCATGCAGATGCTGAATTGTGCTGGAATTATTTGAAACAGCATTCCAGTACCTTCATTTAATAGTTTTTTTTTTATTTTTTATTATTAATAAATAAATGAATAAATAAATCTGATACAACAGGTAGTGTCACACAGCTGCTGTTCCGGGTGACTGTCTATGAGGAGTGTGGTGTTTTCTCCCTGTGTCTGCGTGGGTTTCCTCCGGGTGACTGTCTGTGCGGAGAGTGGTGTGTTCTCTCTGTGTCTGCATGGGTTTCCTCCGGGTGACTGTCTGTGAGGAGAGTGGTGTGTTCTCTGTGTCTGCATGGGTTTCCTCCGGGTGACTGTCTGTGAGGAGAGTGGTGTGTTCTCCCTGTGTCTGCGTGGGTTTCCTCCGAGTGACTGTCTGTGAGGAGAGTGGTGTGTTATCTCTGTGTCTGCGTGGGTTTCCTCCGGGTGACTGTCTGTGAGGTGTATGGTGTGTTCTCCCTGTGTCTGCGTGGGTTTCCTCCGAGTGACTGTCTGTGAGGAGAGTGGTGTGTTATCTGTGTCTGCGTGGGTTTCCTCCGGGTGACTGTCTGTGAGGTGTATGGTGTGTTCTCCCTGTGTCTGCGTGGGTTTCCTCCGGGTGACTGTCTGTGCGGAGAGTGGTGTGTTCTCTCTGTGTCTGCGTGGGTTTCCTCCGGGTGACTGTCTGTGAGGAGAGTGGTGTGTTCTCTCTGTGTCTGTGTGGGTTTCCTCCGGGTGACTGTCTGTGAGGAGAGTGGTGTGTTCTCTCTGTGTCTGCGTGGGTTTCCTCCGGGTGACTGTCTGTGAGGAGAGTGGTGTGTTGTCTCTGTGTCTGCGTGGGTTTTCTCTGGGTGACTGTCTGTGAGGAGTGTGGTGTGTTCTCCCTGTGTCTGCGTGGGTTTCCTCCGGGTGACTGTCTGTGAGGAGTGTGGTGTGTTCTCCCTGTGTCTGTGTGGGTTTCCTCCGGGTGACTGTCTGTGAGGAGTGTGGTGTGTTCTCCCTGTGTCTGTGTGGGTTTCCTCTGGGTGACTGTCTGTGAGGAGACTGGTGTGTTCTCTCTGTGTCTGCGTGGGTTTCCTCCGGGTGACTGTCTGTGAGGTGTATGGTGTGTTCTCCCTGTGTCTGCGTGGGTTTCCTCCGGGTGACTGTCTGTGAGGAGTGTGGTGTGTTCTCCCTGTGTCTGTGTGGGTTTCCTCCGGGTGCTCTGGTTTGCTCCCATGGTCCAAAAACACACGTTGGTAGGTGTCTGTAGGTGTGAGTGAATAATAATAATAATGTGCAATTACAAAAACATACTGAAATGTGTCTTCTGCATTTAACCCATCTGTGGCAGCGACATGCACACACACTAGTGCACTAGGGGCTGTGAACACGCCCAGAGTGGGGGGGCAGCCATCCATGGCTGTCGGGAGAGCAGTTTTGGGTTCAGTGCCTTGCTCAAAGGCACTTCCACCATGGATGTTCCCGCCGGTCTTGGGGATTGAACCAGCAACTTTCCCGGTACCAAGCCGCAATCCTCTAACCATTAAGCCACGATTGTGTGTTGCCCTGAGAAAGATGGGTTTCCCCACCTTGCACACCCATGACCCTGAACTTGATAAGCAGTTACAGAAAATGAATGAATGAATAGCAGTTTCATACATTACTAAAATGAAGACAAGTTCATTTTGGAGCCCTGCAAACTGCTGTTCATTCTAGCTGATTACACTCCTTCAAGAATTTACCCACACTCAAGGCATTCTTTTTCAGTTCTCCTGTTTCCCTTGTATGCCCAGACACTGGAGCTTGAAGCAAATGAAATGAAATGAAGAAATGTCTTCTGTCCATCCTTTCAGTTTGTTCCAACTATGTGTGACATATTTACATTCTGTTTCACCATGCTTAGTCTGAACTCTAGTCTCGATAAACTGACCTGACTTTGTGGATCTGAGAGACCTACTCTGTTCATCTTCTCTTAACATATCAGAGGTCTATTCTGGGCCTGATCCATTTAGTGACTTATAAACTAACAGCAGCACTTTAAAGTCTATTCTGTAATGGACTGGAAGCCAGTGTAAAGATTGTAGGACTGGACTAATGTGCTCAGTCCATTTGGTCCTGGTTAAAACTCTAGCTGCCGCAGCCTTTGTAAGCTGGAGCTGTTTAATGGCCTTCTTAGGAAGTCCACTTAAGAGACCATTACAACAGTCCATGCTGCTGGAGATAAAAGCATGGATGAACTTGTGTAGGTCTCTTTGAGACACCAGATCCTTAATTCTGGATATATTTTTAAGATTGTACAAGGCAGTTTTGGTGATTATTTTGATTGTTAGTGAAGCTAAGATCAGAGTCTGTTAGAACTCTGATTTAATCTTTGGTTTTAAGAGCCCCAGAGTCAGGGTGTTTTCTATGTATAGTTCTCTACTCTTTTGTGGCAAAGCACAATTATTTATATCTGTTGTGTGTCCCTGTTTAGCTACCAAACCTAAAGGACTGCAGTGGGTGGTGGACATGACCATAGCATACCCCAACGCCAAACCCATGGACATTCAGACCTGGATCTTTGGCTACAGACCCCCTACAGTCACTCATGTGCACTACAGGTAAAAGTTCTTATTTCATTCAACTCTGACCACTGCAGCCGTTCCCCTGGATATTCGAATGTACATTCAGTGTCTGAGCTCAGTGTTTGAGTTGAATAAACACATAGATGACTCAAGTAAGCATTACTCAAAACTTGTTTTGTGTCCAAATCTAGTGTTAAAAGCACTATATACATGAAAAAAATAAATATAACAAATAAATAATGCATGCATGATTGGTGTGAGAGAAATTGTGCCTCTTGGTGTAGAACTCTACAAATTATGCTCATACAGTTAGACATATGTTTATGGACACACAATATATATATGTATATATGTATGTATATATATATATATATATATATGTATATATATATATATATATATATATATATATATATATATATATATATATATATATATATATATGTATATGTATAGAGTACATCTAGCATTACTTGGTGCACAGATCTTAGGAGCTAACAGGTCGAATCTGTTGCTGTGAATTTGTCGTCATGGCCCTGATCCCTGAGGGTAGGAGGAGTGAGATTTGTTCTTGTCTCGTTGCTGTGGAGGGATTACTTTGGTCTTTGACAGTCTCCACCTTGGGGTTTGTCTGTAATCCATTGAAATATGATGCTGTTTATAAGGACTGAAAATGATGCTGCACTAGGTATTATTATTACCTTTATTTATTTGTTTGTTTGTTTGTCAAATATTAAACTCTTAGGAGGCTGTATGTACCATAGATATGTATTAATCTTTTTTGCCCTTAATTTAATAATGAGTCACATTTCATAACTGACCAGGGACCTGGAGGTTGTGGGTTCGATTCCCGCTCTGGGTGACTGTCTGTGAGGAGTTGGTGTGTTTTCCCCGTGTCCGCATGGGTTTCCTCCGGGTGCTACGGTTTCCTCCCACAGTCCAAAAACACACGTTGTTAGGTGGATTGGCGACTCAAGAGTGTCCGTAGGTGTGTGTGAGTGTGTGTGAATGTGTGAGTGTGTGTGAATGTGTGAGTGTGTGTGAATGTGTGAGTGTGTGTGAATGTGTGAGTGTGTGTGAATGTGTGAGTGTGTGTGTATGTGAATGTGTGTGTATGTGTGTGTGTGTATGTGAATGTGTGTGTGTGTGTGTGTGTGTGTGTGTGTATGTGAATGTGTGTGTGTGTGTGTGTATGTGAATGTGTGTGTGTGTGTGTATGTGAATGTGTGTGTGTGAATGTGTGTGTGTGTGGCCCTGTGAAGGACTGGCGCCCCCTCCAGGGTGTATTCCCACCTTGCGCCCAATGATTCCAGGTACGCTCTGGACCCACCGCGACCCTGAACTGGATAAGGGTTACAGACAACGAATGAATGAAATGAGTTTCTAACTATAACATTTTTTTTTGTGACAGATTCATGTTAAAAGTACTGTTCTACCTTTACAAAGTAGCACTTAATCGTGGGCGGCACGTTGGTTCGAGTCCCGCTCCGTGTGACTGTCTGTGAGGAGTTTGGTGTGTTCTCCCTGTGTCTGCGTGGGTTTCCTCCAGGTGCTCCGGTTTCATTCCACCATCCAAAAGCACACGTTGGTAGGTGGATTGGCGACACAAAAGTGTCTGTAGGTGTGAGTGTGTGTCGTCCTGTGAAGGACTGGTGCCCCCTCCAGGGTGTATTCCTGCGTTGCACCCAGTGATTCCGGGGAGGCTCCAGACCCACCGTGACCCTGAACTGGATAAGCACTTACAGACAATGAATGAATGAATGAATCTTAATCATGATATCAGTTTTCTTTTAGTACTGTTTGTTTAATATGACATTTGTAACACTGGACTGAATTAATCTAATATAGCTAATAACTGCAGAGGAAAAACACTTCAAACACTCCTGTTTTATGTCTACTTCATTTACCTTGAGTATATGTAAGACTGGGTAGTATTTCAGTTACCATAAAAGAGTTTTTTTCCTCTTAAGTCTACTGCACCAAAGCTCACTGACTCGAGTAAAGGCTGATAGTTCTGGTGTGAATGTGAAGGGTCATAAAACCTTGGCTGTTGGACGCTGTAATAAAAGGGATCCACAGTCATTTAGTGTTTAAACTGACAGTTGGTGGAGATAAAAAATGGTCATGGTTGCAATTCTAGTCTATGCGTTTATGCTTCATTAAATTTACACTGGAACATCCAGACTTAAGTGATGGAAACTTGCACAAGTCCTGTGAGTCTAATCAGATTTTTTGTATGGTATGTCATGTAGCGAGAACTTCCGAACTTTGTCCATAGATAAGAACGCCAGCAGCTTGTTTCGGAAACTCTGTGATGTATGAACTTGTTGATTATTGGGCCAATAATAGTCCAATATTACTCGAGATGTTTGCTTAACTTGCACGATAATTTAGGAGGTAAGAGGTTTTGTTCTGACAGTGATTTTGTGTAGATGTAGGTAATGGCTCTGAAGTGGTGGCAGGCCCCTTCCAGCTTTTAGAAGCATGAACTGTGAGGTTTTGGTGATAATTTCAGAGTTACCACAGTCAGCTGACAAGAACAGACACACACACACATGCAACAAAGTGCTAAACTGGAGCACAGAAATAGAAAAGGCGTTTCTTCAAGCAGGATTTTACTGTTAGCTGGGTTATTTAATGTATATGTGAAACCTTGTTAATTGGGCAGTCTCAATTATTTTAAAGCTGATTCTTCATATGTTTAATAGTGGATCATATTTGAATGATGACATTTACATTCCCTACAGTAGGAAACACTCTGTTGGACACACTCATTTATAATTTCTGCCTCATAGCTTTTATAATACACACACACACACATACTCACATTCTGTCATATATAAGTTTGCTCCCTTTAGAGCTTTAGAGGTCATATTATATTTAATACATTGTATACGTTTTAAAATAAAAAGGCTGGGATAATAGATCATATGAATAATGATAATAATATATTTAATTTATCCTGCTTTACAGATAATGTTTTGTGACATATCACTGCAAGTGCTATGGAGCAGACTGCGGGTTTGTGTACAACACGGATTTGTGTTACTTTGACATGTTGGACATTTTAATCCCATGTATTTCAGTCTTACTTCTGTCAAACTAAAGTTGCAGCTCTGCATTGCTTAATTTAGAAAAGCCACTCCTGTGGCTTTTGACCAGAGATGAATAATAACTTCTTGGATTTACTCAGTTTCAGATATTTCAGTAAAATTATGATGAATTAGTATTTTAGAGTTTTTAAATGGTAATGCTTTACCTTCTCCACAAGTCCATTAGTGAGTGAAGTATATTTTCATTTTATTTTAGGCATTAATATTTAGTTTCCATCCTTTTTAGCTGTTGTATAGGTTCAGATCCTGTTGTACTTTACCATTGCTCACACCTCACAATGTGCAGATTTGGCTTTTTAGAACAAAAGGAAGTTCGGCTGATGAAATTGTGTCTTTTTGAGCTTGTCTTCCTGTGATAAACCTCTCTCTCGCTGCAAAAACCTGCGCTGCAGTGTTCTCATCTTTGTAGACCTTTTTTAAGAACTTGGTATATTTGCAATACTCATGAAACAATTATGCTTTTTAAAAAATGGTGCGGCATGGTGGTTTCACTGTCACACAGCTCCAATGTCCCAGGGTTGTGGGTTTAAACCCCGCCTCAGGTGGAGTTTGGTGTGTTCACCCTGTGTCTGCACAGGCTTCCTCCGGATTCTCTGGTTTCCATGACAGTCCAGACACACATGCTACTGACTATTCAAAAGTGTCCATAGTTGTGTGTGAGAGCTGAACATTTTCAGAAGAGGCATAATGCAGCATAAAATGACACTAAATGTAAATAAATGCCTTGAGGTTGGTGTGGTGTGGTGTGGTGTAGTGTAGAGAGTAACACTGTTGCCCTCCTCACTTGGGTTCAAGTCCCAGCTTGGGAAGGAGCACTTTTATAATGCCACTTAGAGTCCTTGGGCAAGACTCCTAATGCTACATGTTTAAAACTGATACTTGACCTGGTCATAAGTGTGTGAAATAAGTGGATAATGGTCAGCCCTGTGGGGTATACTTTTTTTCATTACTTGTTAATTACATTAGCCTCTCAGGAAATGTACAAAGAAAAGTTAGTTTAATTTAGATAAATATATTCTATAATACATTGTATGTGTAACATGCCCCAGAAAGCAAACCCCAGCTGGCAAAAATTTTACATTATGTAATGTGTCCTGCTGGGATTAGGTGCATGTCTTCACTATTGTAACTCTGGGAGATTTTGGAGTATGAGGTGGTCCTATTTCTATTTTAATCTGTCTCTCTCTCTAGAGTTGAGGCTCATGCCTCTGGATGTGCTCCGGGTGGATAATCTGTGTGTGGGATTGAGCAAGGTCATTGACCTGCAGGTTTTTTCTTTTTCCCTTCCCATAGAAGCTGTGTCTTGCGCTTGCTTTCTTTTTTTTCTTTCTTTTTTGTTGGCTCTGCTGAGTTCTTGCTGATGCAGACTCAGGAGAGTGCTGTGATTTAGTGGGCTTTTTTAGCTTGCCTGCTCATCAGCTCTGTACACCTGCTCTGAGCTAGGAGAAAAGCGGGGGAAAGATGTCTTTACACTGCCATTATTGTGGTTTTAAAGGGACTAAAGTTCTCTTTCACAGTAACCTGCAGATAATGACCCAGATCATTGGCCATAGCACAAAAAACTGAACTGCAAGTCATTACCAAAGTGGAATAGAAAAGAATGCTTATGCAAGACAGAAGTAAATAAAGTGATATTGTGCAAACATAATCTGCCGCTGTGTCATGAAGGGGTACGAGGAATGAGGGAGGGGTGTGTGTCCTGAGGTGTTTTAATGAAAACAGAATATACAAGGAAAAATAATCAATGAGACCAAAACATGAGAGGACGAGAGAGCTCAGAATAATATAAACTACTGAGAACTGATCATATAAACCAGAAATAACCAAGACTATGGCCCAAAACAGAAGTTATAAATAAGGAAACGAACGTGGAATTCAACGATGGCAATAAATCATGGGAATAATCACTAGCATAAACAATGAACACAAACCACAGCGGAGAAGGCTAGAAATGTGGCAACACAGGGACCGAAAAGACAAAGACAGAGAGAGGTAGGGACTTGAGACAAACAACCTTAAATGACGGGCAAAGGCATGGAACTGGGAATATAAACCATTAGGGAACACAACACCTGGGATTGATGCGTGATGGAGGTTGTGGCTAACAAATCAAAGGGATGAGAGAAGCACATGGAGAATGTAAACAATGAAAGAGGCACACTAGTTTGATAGTTCGATAAATTTAGGCAGCACTGTGGCTTGGTGCTGAGCATGTTCGCCTCTCAGCGCTGGGATCTTGGGTTCAAGTCCTGTCTGGGTGGAGTTTCCATGTTCTCACTGTGTCTGCGTGGATTTCCTCCAGGGTCTCCGGTTTCCTCCCACAGTCCAAAAACATGGAGGGTAGGTGAATTGGCTTCTCTAATAAAATGTCTGTTTGTGTGCGTGACTGTGTGTGTCCCAGATATGGACTGGCGCTCTGTCCTGGGTGAAATCCTAGTGCCCGATACAGTCCTCCAGGTGGGCGGTTGTTCTTGGTTGAGAGTACGCGTTTGGCTGCCACTTCTCGCCAGTGTGTGTGTGGATCGAGTGTTCTGAGCGTTCTGAGCAGTGTGAATTGTAAAAGCGTCCTTGGGTGTCTAGAAAGGCGCTATATAAGTGTAAAGATAGATAGAAGTTATGATTTTTTTTGCATGTAGAGTAGAGTTTGTCAGTAGGATGGTAATAATTTATGCTGCAATATTGGGAAAATTTTGCTGGTATTTAAAAAGGAAGACACTAACAAAAATCATAATGTGACAAATTTCTATTCCTTATCTATCTGGTAAACTGTGGTGAGGGACTTTGCTGTAATCCAATTAAAACTCAATTGGCAAATTCTACATACTGCACTCTAGCAATTAACGTTCCCTTGGGACGCCATACCAATGCTATTAAAACTCACTACACGTGCTCTGCAAACTGCCCCAGTGCAATTATAACTCACTATGCAAGCTCTGCAAACAGCCTAAGTGCAATTAAAACTCACTCGGCCAGCGCCGTGGACTCTAATATTGAGGAAGCCCCACAAAACTCTGAGGTAATTTGCAGCTGGTTGTTTTTCAAGTTATTTTTAACAGACCTGATTTTGGTTTATTTAAAAGGACCTTTGTGTGACAACGTCTTTAAGACGTTCAGAATTGGCTGTGTGTGTGCAGCAACCTTAAGGTTTGTTCAGTGGACTGGTCTGTTTTTGTTTTGAAAAGTCGGCAATCATTCTGACCACTAAACTAAACTTCAGCAATCCATACTGCAATACACTTGTGCCTGAATTTTTATTCATTTATATATTTATTTATTATTTTTAATAATATGGGTTTCCTAAGGGTGAGTGTGTGTGAGGAGTTGGTGTGTTCTCCCTGTGTCCGCGTGGGTTTCCTCCGGGTGACTGTCTGTGAGGAGTGTGGTGTGTTCTCCCTGTGTCCGCGTGGGTTTCCTCCGGGTGACTGTCTGTGAGGAGTGTGGTGTGTTCTCCCTGTGTCTGCGTGGGTTTCCTCCGGGTGACTGTCTGTGAGGAGTGTGGTGTGTTCTCCCTGTGTCCGCGTGGGTTTCCTCCGGGTGACTGTCTGTGAGGAGTGTGGTGTGTTCTCCCTGTGTCTGCGTGGGTTTCCTCCGGGTGCTCCGGTTTCCTCCCACAGTCCAAAAACACATGTTGGTAGGTGGATTGGCGAATCAAAAGTATCCGTAGGTGTGAGTGTGTGTCGCCCTGTAAAGGACTGGCGCCCCCTCCAGGGTGTGTTCCTGTCTAATATTCCAAGGTGAATGTGGTTCATTTATAACGACCCAGAGGGTAAGCATTAAGCTATAGGTAATAATCCTAATGGACATTATTTATATTATAATTTTTATTGTTATTATTATTATGAGCTCATGTATTTACCTAGCTGTTTCTGCGAGTCCAGTGGTGCTTTGCAGTGAAGAGAGAGCCATGTAGAGTGACACAGAGAGAGAAATTTATTCTGAAAGCAGTAAAATGAGAACTCTGGCTGCTGCCTGTAAACTTATTAAAGCGTCTGTGATAGACACACTGATAGACACAGTGTTCATTATGCAGTGGTCACGCGGACACCCTATCCTTCTCTTCCATAAATGCTTCTTGCACTCTTTCATCCCTCCTTTCTTTGCCTCTCAGGTGACTTCAGTTACTGTGGATTCTTATCTCTTTCGCTGGAGTTTGTCCTCAGTGACCTGATTTTACGTCAGCTTCACAGATTTATTTCACTGTTTCTTTTTCTCTCCCCCATTTTTCTCTCTCTCTATCTCTCAGTTTATACGTTAGAAATTGTAGGGATATTATTCCAGCCCCAAAATGGCAGAGAAAGCTGTTGTTATTGTTCACTAAACATTGCTGCTTTTATTTTAACAAGTGGATATGGTGAGATATAAAATTGTTATTGGCTGTAATTGTGAATTTTAAAAAAAAACTTTTTTTGGTAATAGTCATCTAAATTTTCTCCCACTTCTATATGTTACAGACAGCAATACACACACAGGGTGGCTTGTCCGGTTTGTACCTGTCCCTCCTGTGAGGATTTAGCTCTAGATTAAATGAAAGGAATGGAAGAGGATTGAAGAAAATAAGCCTTGTCTGTTTGGGCCTGCCCCCTGAAGGAGACCTCAGAAACAGCAGTATCAGTGGTATCAGTACAAATAACTATAGTACATATAGCCGGAAATTAACATTTAAGAGCTGATATATAATAGAAGCTAAAGCAGTTTCCTTGAAGTTGTGATTTCAAATGTATTTTGATCTCACAGAGTAGTAGTAACAGTGTAGAAAATATTGTGGGTGATTTCAGCCAACAGAAACATATATTTGAACCAATGGCACCACCAGAGTCAACACACTGGACAACCTCATTCTGTAGAGACCTCTGTACAAGGCGAGGAGGGTTTGAAAGTGATATGATAGATTTGAAAGTGTTGGTTACGTTCTTACACGCCCAATGATGATTCGCCCCTCAGGAATCAATTAAATATATTCCGTTAAATCCAGTTTTTATTTTAAATATGTCCTTGTTAAATAACTTGAACACGCTGATAGTCTGTTCAGCACAGTGGGTTATTACTAATTATCCTATAACTTCCTGGTCTTCATGTAGCAGCAGTTTTCAGAAATGAACCTTGCCAGAAGTGACTAACATTGTAAAACTGCACACAGATCTAAATCAATAGTAGTAGTTTCTAATGTCAAACATATTTTTAGGTTTTCAGCATGTGAATGTGTAAAGAAAATAATGCTAGTGCGTGTGAGGGTGGATCAGGCTGTTATTTGTAGAGAGGTGTGTGTTCGTTGTGTAATGTTTGGCCACAATTAAATGAAAGAGCAAACACCAAGCTTGAGCTCACTGCTTCATTAGTTACCACAGATACAGTAGTACAGACATAAACACACACAAACAGGTTTGTTTTCATACTATGATAAGACTAGAATATCTTTTAGACCATGTCTGGAACATGGCTTTTCCATTGGAAAACTTGATCCAATATGGCGACTTTCAAGATGGCGGCCATGTTCTGGACATCGCCCCTCACTCAGATTTAAAATTTTCCCTCTCATTTCTGATAGAAAACGGTGTCCTGCAACTCCTAACTCACCCTGTACATACCCTTGAACTTGGAGCTGGCTAATTGTTTGTTTGTTAATGAATTTCTAATTTCTTGGTTTTGTTGATTTTGGTGTAAAATGTGTATGTGGCTGCAGTCCGGTGTGATCATTTAACATTAACGTTAGTGTTAATGTGGAGTGAATGGTATGTAACCTGAAGTTGGTTGATCAGTTGATTATCTAAGGGCTGTGGTTTAGAAACAGGAGCTAGATGGTGTCACACGATGCTGTTTTCCACTGTGTTGGTTTACAGCCGATGTTTGGTGGACTGAGCTGACCCTTGGCGTGTGTTTGGGTTTAAGGAGAATACTCAGACCTCTAACAATTGGGTTAGAGTTTGTGTGTGTGTGTTTGTGTGTGGCTACAAGCCAGTCCTGCTTCAGCAAGGTGCAGCATAACAGTGCTGTATGAATGATTTAATGAAACATGGCAGCAAACCAAGGTGTAAAATTGTACTACTTCCTTATTTATTGTTCTCCCTTTGCGTTTAAGGGGATACATGGCACTGGTTTTTCAGCTGTTCTCCGTAATTCAGGGTTTGGCAGATGTGTATTATTTCTACTGATTCATTTGATGATATTATTACCAAGAGATTTACTGCCTGTATATGTTTAAAGAGGAAATCCACTGTGTTTTAAAAGTGGTTGAGAGGTAACACTTTCTGCCTTGCACCCAGTGATTTCGGGTAAGTTCCAGACCCACTGCATTCATTAACAGGATGAAGTGGTTTTGCTGTGAAATGGTTGATTGTAGATTCAAGTGACTTTACACGGGTGTGTATGGAACCAGGCCTCTGTGCCTACTGCACAAATAAAGAACCCTCTAGACAACAAATGGTGAGCTAGAGCAGATTTTCCAATTGCCTTGGAGCTGCCAACCCTACACTGAAGCTTTCATGGACTCCTAACTATTATTATCAATAGATTGACCAGAGGAGGATGGGTCACCCCGTGTGAGCCTTGGTTCCTCCTAAGGTTTCTTCCTCAGCTCTGAGGGAGTTTTTCCTTGCCACTGTTGCCCTTGGCTTGCTCTCCTGGTTTTTTTTTACATTCTTCACATTTTTACATCTCATGCCAAAACTGTCTTTACTGGAATTCTGTGAAGCTGCTTTGTGACATCATCAGTTGTATAAAGCGCTATATAAATAAATTAGATTAGATTTGATTTCAGAGTTTTGTTTTTAATAGCTACATACGGCCACAAATATGGTCAGGGCTGAAGGTTTAGAATCTGCATTTTCCACACAGTTCTTCAATAGTTCCAGTGAGTGTCAAGTCACAACTGATTTGTAAAATGACATGATTGTATGATGACATGATGGTATAAAATCAAAACATGCTCTGACCTGTTTAATTTGAGGCCTGTTTCCATTAAGCCATTGTTTACTGGTGTTGATTTTGTGTAGCTATCTCTTCTGTGTTTTTTATAGTCCTCTCCTTGACTGAAACAAAGACGCTGCTGAAAGAAAGGTCATAAATGAGAGACAGGAGGGAAGTCTCTGAGTTTAGACAGAGTCTCTGTTCTGGAGGAAACACAGCAGCATGGCAGACCAGACGGTGACCGAGCCTCGGAAATGGTGGAGTAGTGAATAAAGAATAAAAGCATGAATAAAGAGAAAGGAGAAAAGTCATGCACAGCTGGATAAAGCACAGTAGCGTTACTGCGTCACCTCGGTTCACATTGTGGGATTTTTTTTCATTAGACAAACAGATCCGGGCTCAGTGAAGCTGTGTGAAATTCTGTGAATAAGGCTCATGTTTGAATTTATGGGAGTTAAGTTTAGTCCGTTTGTACTGGGTCTGACGTTTGCTTCTTAGATTTGTATCAAGAAGCTAATGAGTGAATTAAGCTACTTTAAGGTTGATCCAGATGTTTAGTTGTATACACACGGTGCATGTTCTCTAGAGGCCAGCATAAATTAAAACTAGATATTCTGGGGCAGTTGCATTAGAGCCTAAGGGCTGTGCCCAATGCCAAGTGTGGTTTAGAGAGATATAAAGCACCCCAGTGGACTTCCCCAGGCACATGACTTTGCTTGTTTTTAAACTGCTGTTGAAGCTCAGCACACATGGAGAACACACACTCTTTGCCCCCATCCTACCAAACCAATTGTTATCTGTTAGATTCCAGCTCACTTAGACAGTTAAGACAATTGTTAGCTTCCATAGACCAGAATTGTCATCAAAACCGTAAGCTCAGAGCCTAATGTACATTTCAATGCAAATTGTGCTTCATGCCTCACCATGAGCAATCAGTTTTTGAACCAAAGCTCAGGCTAATGAAACAGAGCTCTGCTAGGTTTCTACTACTCCTGCATGAATATTTCAGCTTGTGGAGAGTAAATTAGTGGATCTATAAAGAGCACACTCTCATAAAAATGTCTGATCCAACTTCATGTCTTCTCACTTTACTGGAGGGTGTAAGAACACTGTGACAAACCTCCGCTATGTCTTTATTCTTTTTGTTTTTTCATTTTTCTTTTAGAATTTGCTGATGAATGGACCAATAGATGTGATAAAAAAATTACTTAGAATAAAGATACAGTGATAAATAATTAATATTTGTTCATTCTCATCTGAAATTGTGAAATGTTAAAATGTAAAAATATATACAATTTATTTAATTTTCTATTACTTTTTATTATTTATACATTTATTCTAAACACAATTAATGTATTGCTTTGTAAGGATGTAAATTTGGTACAAAAATGGCCACCACAACCTTCTTGCGTTGCTTATTTAATCACCTGCATGTGTATTTTTCTTTGTTTTGTTTTATCCTCCCTTTAATGCATATACCTGAGGAAGAGAAGCACATTCTAAGCATTTCCATGGTCACTGTGTATAGGTTTTTATATTTATATATCAAAATATATGGGCTGAATTAGCCTGATGTGCACCTGCAACAGCTGTGGAAGACTCATTGGGCACTGGCAGCTGAGGCGGCTGGGCCTCCACAGTTGTGAGTTTATGCAAATGAGTGGTAATACAGCTGTAGTTGCGGAAACGTGGAACATTGTGTTATTAAACTCTTGTCATTATAGTTGAAAGCATGAAACGATGTGCACTAAATGTGCAAAATTTGTGGACACTAATTAGTGAATTCAGCTCATTTAAGCACCCATTGCTGACTCGGGCGTTCAGTTGTGCTCATGCAGCGCTGACTGATAAAGCTGCCAGTGTGATGTATAGCTGTGGAGTGGTGTTCTCTGGAGTGACAGAGCTCCTTCCAGTGACACTGGGATGAGTTGGAGTAGTTTTTGGAATCCAGAAATCAAGAAACTGTTACAGAAGCAAAGGCTGAATAACTCCTGATCCATATTTTTTTTTTAGTTTCAGAAGAAGTGCTGGATGAGAAAGCATCAATAAACTTGTGTCAATGGAGTGTATTTTAAATTCATCCAATAAATAAAACAGAGAGTAAGGCAGATATCATTGTGGTGTGTGTAGCCTAGGTACTGAAGGCAGTCAATCGTTAAATATGTATAATAATATCCTCTCTGTATATTTGCCACAATTTCCTAGTGCAGAAAAGATGGACAGGGTCTAATGAAGGTTCATTTCTACACAAAACTACTGAGTTTTACTAATTGTACAGTAATTATACAGTGTTTTTTTTTTCTGATTCAGCTTGTGTAACGATTCGTGAGCTCCGTAGCTCAGCTGAGCCTAGATATAGATGCACTGAAGTTTCTTAAATCCTACATGCCGTTGAAGTGAATGAGAATTATGCAGAATTGTGAAATGAAGGAAAGCAGCTGAGGAAAGTGTGGATTAAAAAGACATGTATTACTGTGCGGAATATTAATATTCTGTATGTCCCTCAAACTAGGGTGATATAACTGAGCAAGCTGCACTTCACTGCAGTGCTCAGCTCTGATATCACATCTGAGGACTGCAGTGCTCAAAAGTAATACTGTGGTAAAGCTCAATACAGGTATTGTCCAGAGTGTGTGTGAGGGGTGGGGGGCTTTATTCCCCTCCAGCCCACATTTGACTCGGAGCTTGGTGACCTTTGTGCAACTGTTCCGGAGCGTCTCATTATATTGGTCAGGGTTTCTCTGTAGACGCTGAGCAAACTGTGTGCGCAATGGAACATCTGTTTCTGCAATGGGTACAGTTTAATGTAGCGGAAAGACATATCTACAGAGGTACAAACAAACTGCATTTATGTTTGAAACGTAGTATCTGGGGGTCTATTGGACAACACTGATGAATTGGCAGCTGGTGTTCTCATACAAGTGTGTTGAGCTCCAGTGGCAGTGTGTGAGCAGCGTTTTGAAATAAAGACATGGAGCTTCACACGTCGCGGATGAAGAATGTGCTGCTCTCACCCTCACAGCCTGGGGATTTTTGTGATTGGAGGAGACCTAGCGAGTCTTTTTTGATTTCACTCTTTCTGGTGTAAGGGTTTAGACTACTCTTCACATCGCTGCTTATATTTGCTTTGTCCTTGACTGTACTGTACTTCTTACTGGTGCTGCTTTTGACTTTAACGTCCTGTTTGCTGTCCACTAGGCCTTTCTGCATTATCTCTCTCTCGTTTTTCTCAGTGTAGGTGGCACAGTACAGAGGCTTTGCATTAGATGTACATATTCCATTCTAGTCCTGCATTTACATTAATGCTGATGTGCATGTTAGTGTAGCACTGTTTTATTTAATAGGAGGGATAGGTCTGTTTATGCACATGTATGCTTCATCAATACTTAATCATGGTGTCATTTATAGACTTAAAGCCAGCTTTAGGTTTGCCGGCTTAGGGTTGGGGATTATAACAATGGGCAATCACTAAGATACATTAACTGATCTTTGTATTGTTGATACTTTAGATTAGCAGCATATTTAGACCGGATTTGGACCATATTAAGACAGATTATAGATTGATATAGAGAGCCTATGAACAACAATGACAAACTTATATTTAACATATACATTAGGTTAAATATCTGTGGTCTAACTACACATTTTCTCATTCATTCATTATCTGTAACCCTTATCCAGTTCAGGGTCGCGGTGGGTCCAGAGCCTACCTGGAATCATTGGGCGCAAGGCGGGAATACACCCTGGAGGGGGCGCCAGTCCTTCACAGGGCAACACAGACACACACACACATTCACTCACACACTCACACCTACGGACACTTTTGAGACGCAAATCCACCTATCAATGTGTGTTTTTGGACTGTGGGAGGAAACCCACGCAGACACAGGGAGAACACACCACACTCCTCACAGACAGTCACCCGGAGGAAACCCACGCAGACACAAGGAGAACACACCACACTCCTCACAGACAGACTCCCTGAGGAAACCCACACAGACACAGAGAGAACACACCACACTCCTCACAGACAGTCACCCAGAGGAAACCCACGCAGACACAGGGAGAACACACTCCTCACAGACAGTCACCCAGAGGAAACCCACGCAGACACAGGGAGAACACACTCCTCACAGACAGTCACCCGGAGCGGGAATCGAACCCACAACCTCCAGGTCCCTGGAGCTGTGTGACTGCGACACTAACCTGCTGCACCAGTGTGCCGCACATTTTCTCGATTGTCTAGAGTAAAAACATCCTCTTTTTTGTCTTAATCATATACCATACAAGTATAAAAATGTTTCTCTGTTCATCCTACATTTGTATTTTATTTTTTTCCTGAAATGAAGAGTATTATTTGAGACTTTGCTTCTCTTTGCTGCAGTGACACTTTCTGCCTTACTCTAGACATTAGAACATTTGAATCTAATGGCATTCAGCCACATAAACATTATTGAGGGTGGGTACTGACCTCATCCCAAAGGTACTGGATGGAGTTCTGTTGCTCCAGGAAACGCAGTCCAAGTGCTTCACAGACCAGTACTGGGGAACGTTATATCCCTATGGCCCATGCTTGGCAATGAGCATTGTTACCCTGGGCTCACGTGCACCTACTCCAGAGCACACACATTTTTATTAATGCTTTTCTATGGAGATGATGTACGTGCACCTATAAATCTGTGTCCACTAGGAGTGTAGTTCAAATGAGATGAATTCCATAGTAGAATAAAAGGTCTGTAGACAGCCTTCAGTCTGTGAGAGCTGGGTTTGTTCTTCAGAGGAGAAAGTAACCTCTAGTCTGTTTGAAGGTGATTTGTGTGTGTGTGTGTGTGTGTGTGGGAGAGAGAGAGAGAGTCTGACTCAATGGGGACCCCTGCTGATAGACAATGCACTAAATATTCACACCTGCACTCAGCAGTTATGTAGTAAATAGTTACGTTTACTCAGGTACACATTTAAGCAGAGGATTGAAGGCTTTGTATTTTCATTTTCAATGATCTCATTTTACCTCTTGTGTAAATTAGGGAATAAAGAAATCCACTGTTTTATTTATTTATTTATTTATAACTATCAGTTTTAGTTCATATTCAGTCACTGATGTCTAATTCATTTGGGTGATTTGCAGTGTTTATTGTTACTCTTGTTACCAAAACAAGTCATCCCAGGTCATCACCTAACCTCTTTAATATTTAGATGGCTGAATGCCATCAAATAAACACAGCATAATTAGGACTAATGTGTATTTTAAAGCCTCTCCAGAAGAGCAGACTCTGTTACTGCCAGAAGGGGAAAAGACTCCCAGTTAGTGACCTTTTGCCTGTATAGTGTGTATGAAGAATCCTCTGATTACTGTTTACTCAATAAACAGTGTGGGGTGTATTCATTTCTCTCTCTCTCTCCACTCTCCTCTCTCTCTCCTCTCTCTTTCTCCTCTCTCTCTCTCCTTCTCTCTCTCTCTCTCTATCCTCTCTCATTTTCTCTCTCTCTCTCTTGCTCTCTCTATCCTCTTTCTCTCTCTCTCTATCCTCTTTCTCTCTCTCTCTCTCTCCTCTCTCTCTCTTTCTCCTCTCTCCTCTCTCTTCTCTCTCTATCCTCTTTCTCTCTCTCTCTCTTTCCTCTCTCTTCTCTCTCTCCCTCGCTCTCTCTCTCTCTCTCTCTCTCTCTGTGTGTGCGTGGGATACATGGACTTATCTCATACTACGGAAATGCCTATGAATTTAGTCAGACTTTAGTTTGTAAAAGTGTTTAGACACACTCATCAGAAACAGCTGATATTTGTCAGTATGCCGTAAACATTTGTTAGAGCACGCTTTTGTGTGATTAGTGCCATGCAGAGACCTTTCTTTCAAATGCAACATGATAATTTAGGTTTTATTGTTTTAATTACAGAAGGTGCTTTTGATTTTGTTGTGTTTACACAACCCTCTCTGTCGCTTAATAACAGTTTATATAAATATATTACGTATGTCCATGTACTGTAGTAAAACAGTAAACACACCTGTCATCCGTAACATTAAGTCTTAATATTAATATTTAGCATTTGGTTTAGTGTTAGAAGCCGTGTAAGGCTGGGAGGAGCAAACATGGTGCCACCACGCATGAAGACATTGAGGACAAAACTGTTGGGGTTTTTTTTTTATCAGAGGGAAAGTTTTCAAACCTTTTTTCCCTTTCGACTTTGGATTTGTCTACACAGGTTGTATATAATTGTGTGCCCAGTTTTCCTGTCTGTACATGCTTTTTTTTTTCTTTGTGACATTAGCTGCAGTGTGTATTTGCTCCTCAGCATTTACTGTAGTGCCGAGACTGCACTTCCCTTGAGCTGTTCATACAGCAGCTGCTCGGACATCCAGCAGAAATCAGCAGAAACATCCAGGCGTAGTGCTCTTTTAAAAAAAGCCCAGCGCCCTGAGCACGGTCCATGTTTGTTTCAGCTAATCACTCACTGCCCACTGGATTCTCTCTCTCTCTCTCTCTCTCTCTCCCTCTCTCTCTCTCCTTCTCTGTCACTCTCTCTGTCTCTGAGAGCGGTCAATGACTCAGTGATTCTGCTTCTGTCTCTGATGTCTGCTTCCGTCTTTTCTTTGACGGAAGCTATCGGTTACAGAGTGCAGCATAAACACAACAAGACATTAACCTAAAACTAGCTATATAAATAAATGAAAACATCGAGACACTGTCTGTGAGAAGTTTCGATGCTCCCTGTGTCCTCTGGGTAATCTCTTATCCTCTCACCATCCAAAAACATGTTGGTAGTTGAGGGGGGACGACTTGTTGTGTGTGCCCTGTAATCGACTGAGACAGACCTTAGCGGTTAACTAACTAATAACCCAGTGAGCTTCATTTGAGCCTCTGTCTTTCTCTGAAGGCCAGTGACTCCCTTGGCTGCCTGTGCTGTTATCTCTTAAATAACATAACTGGGCACTGAAAATTCTCCTCCAAGCATCTTGAGATCCAGTGATGTTGTGTTAGCTTGGCAGCACCGTGAAAGAGGGAGACCTACCTAATGGATGGAACTGATGGTCGCTGAAGATGTAGGATCTGTGTTTGATTAAATTGGTGTGGAAGCCTGTTGTTTGATCTCCCAAAAGAAGGTAGGAAACCCTAATATTTAAGGTGCTCTTTGTGTGTGTGTTTTGTAGGACATATGCCATAAAAGATGTGCCAGTGGAGGCAGAGGCTCTGACAGACTGGCTCTATCAGAGGTTTGTGGAGAAAGAGGAACTGCTGGCTCATTTCTACCAGACGGGTCAGTATCTGGATCTAGATTTCTCCTGATTTAACCCTTAATCTGCAGGCATGTCATTTTGTAACTACTGTAAATAACAGTATGACTATTCATTCAATATTATGAATTTATTAGGTACACACTGTAGATTATGATATAGACTCTACTATGAAGAGATATTCCGTTATAACACAGTAAACATGGTGAATTATCCCTTACAATGTTATTCATTAAAACTACAGTGACTTATGACTTATTTTACGACTCCCATTAATTGTTCAGTATGAATTATGAATAACTATGAATTATTTAATAATTATAATGAATAATTCAGACTATAGTTAATCAGCAACTCCTTTAACCCTTCAGTGCCTAGTATATAATATGTATTTATAGTCTTATTCATAGTCAACACAGTGTTATAATTATTCTAATCAGAGAGGTGTAATCACTATCGTATAATTACGACGTTTATTTGCTCCTGGGTTTTTAGGCGCTTTTCCTCCTCCGAAAGGCCAGAAAGAGGCAGTTTCCCGAGAGATGACCCTTGATCCTGTGTGGCTCTGCGCTGTCCAGTTGTTTGCCTTTGCCTCTGGCTACGTGTGGTACAACATCCTTCAGCACGTCTACTGCTGGCTCTTTCCCCTGCTGTGGTGAGGAAGAATTCATGAGAGGGCGAGGGAGAGAGAGCGAGAGAGAGAGGGAACCGCAAGGAGGTTGAAGAAATAATGAAAAAGGGGGCCATAGCTGCTGACCTTGAGCTGACGTTGGATCTGTTAGAAACAGCCCCAGAAAACAGCAAATAGCAGGACATTCGCAGTGAGTGGAGACACTGCGAAATATGGAATCTGAGTTTGTTGTATTTTGATCCTAAATCCCAACCTCCAAATCCTTTTGGACACACACACACACACAATATATAAACAGCCCTGCAATACACTCACACCGACTACTTCAATGTTTAGAGTTAAAATGAATACATCCAGTTTACACAAACAAACATGCATTCACACACACCTACATACATATATATTATATTATGCACGTCTAAATGTTTACTCATGCACATCTGGACACATTGTTTTGTTTGTTTGTTTGTTTTTTAAACTACAATCAAATATTAGGCTCAGGAATAAGCCAGTTATTCAGATTTTTTAAGCCCCTTTTTATTAAAAATAGTTTTTGTTCCATTACGAGTGTGACACTAACTCGCTCATCTCTTCTCTATGCTTCTCTTCTTTTACACGGACTTAGAGGAGAGCTTCCAAAGGATTTTTTTAAATTATTTTTTGGCCATCTTTCTTTTTCCCCGCTTTGTTTTACATCATCCATACACTGAAACGGACTGAAACAGACAGCAACAGACAAGAGGAGAGACCCCTACAGATCGTCCGCCGGACTTTCATTGCACTATACATCTGTGCCACCTGTCCCGTATCCGTGGAAACAGCCCTGCCGTGTGCATTCTGCTTTACTTTTTTCAGTTTTTACGTTTTCGGGTTTTTTTTCTACCCGTTTTTCGTCTGTGTTTGTCCCGTGTTCGTCCGTGCGCTTAACTTTTTCTCGTGTCTGTGCATAGACAGTATTGCGAGAGCCGACTGGATGGTTGTTTGTTTACACTGATCAGACGGGCGACTTGGAAAACCGAAGTCTAACTGCTAAATCACACACACACACACGCACACAAAAACGCAGAGACATCTCAGTAGAAACTTGAACTGCTTATAGAGAATCTCCAGAGTACAAACACATGCCCTCCTGCCCTTGTCTGCATAAATATGTTGGTGTTTTACAGATATAATTAAGCCATATGCTTAGTGTCTGAGGGCTCATGTGTTGTGTCCGTGGAGTGGGGACAGGTCTCACTCTTCTGACTGAACGGTAACTGAATAATGTCAAAATGCAGCATTCTGCAAAAAGAAAAACGGAAAAAAAAGAAAAAATTAGGCTTACAGGTGTCATTACTGTAAAATAATAACAGCATAACCTGCCGAAGTGAGTGTGCGAGTCAAATTTCTTTGCTTTTTTTAATTTTTTTAGATGCATATTATGTCTGATTGCTATGTTATATCTGAGTGTTGGCAAAAAAATCTGTTATTGATTTATTATTGATGGAGATTTTATTTTATTTTTAGTCCCCCCCAGTCTTGTACATAATATAACAGCAAAAGCAGAGATAGAAACCCTGTCTGTGCAATGTTACAGACAAGTCTCTGCTGGGTTTTTAGTTTAAAAAATATTATGAATGTGAAAGAAAGAGGGGGGGGAACAAATTAATACAGCTCACATAGCTGGTGTTTTCTAGACATTTTTCTCTCTCTGTACCTGGGTGTTCTTACTAATACCAAGTGGCCAGAGCCATTCTTTTATTCTGCAGCTTATTTAGGAACCAAAGCAACAGTGGTCCACAGAGTTTGCTTTATTTGACTGACGGATGCAGCCTTTATGTCTGCCCTCATACTGCAGTGTAGTTTGGTGATAGTTTGGATAAAAATCAAATTTATACATTTTTCTCTTTTTTTCCAAAATGTCGTTGATCAGCCAAAGAATGTTCCGTGTCTGAAGTTTGCGTTGCTTTCGTACAGGAGTTACAAGTCATAGGAGTTTATACTCCAGCATTAAGAATCCGTTTTGAACCAAGTTTGTTTCATATACAAGAAATGTGTGACATGTAACATACGACTAGAATACAAACTAGTTACAGTATTCAAGAAAAAACGTTAAATCAAGAGTTAAAAAAAAGCACAGATAGAGATTCAGCTGAAATGAGCCAAAGGATGTGAGAGTTTACACAAGTAACATTAACTCTTATTACAGTACGTTATGTGCAATTTATGACACTATACAACACACTTGTTTTTAAACACTTGCCTAAAGAACAGACAAATTCAGAATAAATACGTAACTTGATTATTTTCCTGACCTTTGAGTCAATAAGCGATGTTATGGATGTAGTCATGCGTTCTCTGCGTGATTTCTCAGTCTGAAAGACACTAACTGTCTTTATTGAATTCACTGAGAAATGAAAATAAGCTCATTGTTTGCCAAGTAGATTAAAAATGCCTATTGCAATGACTTTTACAGGAAAACAATAAAAGGTCTGAGTCATTTTCAGTCCTTTCTGTTGATCGGTAAAGTTTCCCTAATTGCAAACCTCAGCTAAAACTAAAGACACGACGTATTGTAAGAAAACACTTTCTGAACTAATGCAAATGAAGGTAATCTGATGACTTCCAAGTCGTTTTAGACTGTTACTAATACTCACATAATTTTAAAATTTTAATGAAAACGTTTAGTGGAGTAGTTAAACGTGGTGATTAAATGCTATCGCTAATTCCTCTTGTTCTGTAATTACAGAAATGGACATTACCAGACACCAAACATGTCTCAGCTGATTGACTGCATTTGAACTAAGGGAGAAGGCTGTAAATTTGATCATCTGCCAAACTGTTGCTTTATCAAGCCATTTTTAATGAAAAGAGATGTTTGTTTTTAATTATTATGTTCTTTGCAAATCTATTAGGACAGAAATGGCTGTTTACAGTAGATGTAACCACTTTGACACACAAAGGATAAGTCCTGCTTCCATCGCAGAGGAGTTTGCCTCAGCTTTTCCTTTTACTCGTCCACTTGAATAGGACTGGAAGATGAAAGGCCATGCCCTGGGGCTTGAGACACATTTTGAGGAATATATTTATGTTGTTGTTGTTGTTGTTGATTTTGGGTTCTCTGAAAGGGAATTTGGGCACTGTCCAGCAATAAAAGTAATGTCCCACCAAGACACATCTGAAATAATTCAGCTGTACACAGCAGTAGACCAATAAGTGGATACAAAATGGTCATGTCCTTATCGCTGCCATTCTGTGGGATTGTATTTTTTTTTTTTTATATTATTATTATTATAATTGTTATTATTTTACTCCAGCTTGCTGAAGACTGAAGTGTATGATGCAGGAAATAAACATGCGGAAAAGCATTCAAGGCATGCTGGGAAACTATCAGGAATTTTCTTCCTATCCGAGAGTGAGAATGAAAAAGAAAGGAGTGATTGGCCCATGCTCTTTCATCATTGTCTCTCTATTAAGAGAGATAAAGAGGGAACAGTTTAGGGGCACTTTTTGTGGGCGGGGAGGGTGGGCGGAATTAGGAATTTTAACAAATTACATTAGAACGGTCTTTAGTTTTCATTTTATACTCCTGTTTCCCCTCTCTTCCTAGCTACCCAGCCATTTTACGACACAGAATCTAATTGTGCTGGAATAAAAACCATAAATATCAATTAACTCTCTGGTGTCTGAGTGTGGATAACTGTGAAGTCTCCGTATGTCTCTGTATTTATGAGCTTTATGCATTTGGACTCCTAATTAGACCAAGAGTCTCATGTGTAACATCTATTCTTTGGGCCTGGGTACAGTCTTCAGTCTGAATACTTTCAAATCTGAGAACTTAGTGGTTTCAGTGTACTGCACATGCTCTTATTTTGAATTGATGTTGATAAGGTTCTTATTTGTTCCTGATCAACGAAACATGGCTAATTTTATCCACAAATCTTATAGGCATTCTGAAATACACATACAGGTGCATCTCAGTAAATTCAATCAAAAAGTTAATTTACTTCAGTAATTCGGTTCAAAATGTGAAACTCATAGATTCATTACAAACTGTTATCTATTTCAAGCGTTTATTTTTTTAAATGTTGATGATTGTGGCTTACAGCCAATGAATACTCAAAAATCATTGTCTCAGAAAATTAGAACATTAAGACCAATTTAAAAAAATGATTTTTAATGCAGAAATGTTGACCTACTGAAAAGTATGTACAGTATATGCACTCAATACCTGTTTGGGGCTCATTTTGCATGAGTTATTGCAGTGTGGCATGTAGGAGATCTGCCTGTGGCACTGCTGAGGTGTTATGGAAGCCCAGGTTGCTTTGATAGCAGACTTCAGCTCGTCTGGTGTGTCTCATCTTCCTCTCTATGCGGTTCAGGTCAGGTGAGTTTGCTGGTCAATCAAGCACGATGATACTGTGGTTATTAAAGCAGGTATTAGTACTTTTGGCAGTGTGGACTGGAAAATTAAATCCATATCTCTATAAAGCTTGTCAGCAGAGGGAAGCATAAAGTGCTCTGAAACTTCCTGGTAGACGGCTGCGCTGACTTTGGACTTGATAAAACACAGTGGACCAGCACCAGCAGATGACATGGCTCCTCAAATCATCACTGACTGTGGAAACTTCACACTAGACTCAAACAGCTTGGATTGTGTGCCTCTCCACTCTTCCTCCAGACTCTGGGACCTTTAATTTCCAAATGAAGTTCAAAAATTACTTTAATCCAAAAACAAGTGTTTTGAACACTGAGCAACAGTCCAGTTCTTTTTCTACTTGGCCCAGGAAAGACGCTTCTGGCGTTATTTCTGGGTCATGAGTGGCTTGACAAAAGGAACGCGACAGTTGTGGCCCATGTCCTGAATACGTCTGTGTGTGGTGGCTCTTGAAGTACTGACTCCAGCAGCAGTCCACTCCTTGTGAATATCCCACAAATTTTTTAATGGCCTTTTCTTGACAATCCTTTCAAGGCTGTGGTAACCTTTTTGCTTGTGCACCTTTTTCTACCACACTTTTTCCTTCCATTCAACTTTCCATTAATATGTCTGGATACAGCAGGAGGGTGTCAATGACTGCCTTCAGGAAATCTGTCAAGTCAGCAGTCTTCCCCATGATTGTGTAGCCTATTGAACCAGGCTAAGGGACCATTTTAAAAGCTTGGGAAATCTTTGCAGGTGTTTTGTGTTGATTATTCAAATTTTCTGAAATAATGACTTTTGGGTTTTCATTGGCTGTAGGCCATAACCATCAACATTAAAAGAAATAAACACTTGAAATAGATCACTCTGTAATGAATCTACACGAGTTTCTCTTTTTGAATTGAATTGAACTGAAATTAATTAATTTTTTGATGATATTCTAATTTGAGATGCACCTGTATATCATAAAAATGTAGTGATCCCTTTGTTGTTAACAAACCATTGCTGAGCTATGGGCTAATACAGCAGATACAAGATACAATCCCTGTTATCTTTATCATTTTGTTTGGCAAAGACTAGAGGCACCTGGATTCTATCTTTATTGATTACAAACTGTGATATTTATTTGACCCTTTTCAGCCAGAGAAACGAAGCCATGATATCTAGACATTTTGGTCATTTAAACTTTGCTGTCCTCTTCATCTGACAAGTCAAATCTATCGTTTGAATAATTAATTATCTTAATGTTGATTGGAAGAAGTTACATTGGTTATGACAGGTACATGGACACATAGTGGAGGACTTTTTATTTATTTGTTTTTTTTAACCAAGCTAGCTTTTCAACTGGTTTCCCTACAGACATGTACAAATTTGTTTGTACTCTTTTGGCTCATTGAAGCAATGCTTCATTTCACCTGAAAAGAGATTACATTAAAAGAAAATTTCTTACATATAATTTAACACCTTTGGTATGTCATAGAGTGTGAAAAGAGATAAATCATTGCTTATTTTGCAAAGAGATTCTACAGTAGCCTGAACAGACTTGTTGTACTTCAGCAAAATAGATGAATTATAGTAATATTTCAAACTGTAATCAACATGCAGCCTGTTTATATGAAGAAAGGTAATCACTCATCTGTTTGGTGTCATTGTGTACACCACATTGAACATGGACCAGAAGAAGCAAATGAGAGAGATGTCTAAAGAGATCAGATAGAAAATTCTACAGAAGCATGTTAATGGTAAAGGCTAT
This sequence comes from Hoplias malabaricus, assembly GCF_029633855.1. Taxonomy (NCBI): domain Eukaryota; kingdom Metazoa; phylum Chordata; class Actinopteri; order Characiformes; family Erythrinidae; genus Hoplias; species Hoplias malabaricus. The sequence continues at coordinate 10,374,496 of NC_089806.1, forward strand.
AAGATCATATCTAAGCACCTTGATGTTCCTGTATCTACAGCTGGAAATGTCATTAAGAAGTTTAAAGTCCATGGGACCATAGCCAACCTCCCTGGACATGGCAGAAAGTGAAAAACCTAACCCAGATTTAACAGAAAATACCAAGGAAAACTTACAAAAACATACAAACTGAACTCTAACCTCTCAATCGCCAAAATACTTTAAGATGTATCCCTATTTACCTCATACTACATAAAAATATTGTAAATAAATGGTGTGGTTTTAATTAGCACTTCTGTACATTAATGAGTCAGCACTGAACCTCACATCTCAAATCATGCTGAAATTCAGAATAATTTAAGGCTTTAATGGATTTTTTATCATACGTGTAATATCTGTGAACAGAGATGTGATTTAGTTGATTAATCGATGACATGATTAATCGATGACAGGAGTGGAGTTTGTATTGTTTTATTTGGAGGCCTCACTGATGGGCGACGCTGCAGTGACCCGGATGATGGTAACGTTACTTCACGCCTCCTTTAAATCGACGTCACACTCCCCCCTCCCTTCTCTTAAAAAAAACTCACTCCGTCACTAGGCAACGGGCGTGTTTACTGCACAGCCAATGAGATCATGCCGAGGTAGGTATTCTCAGCCAATCAGAGCGCAGGAATCGAGTGGCAGTTTTAAACCGCTTGGTGTTGAGGACGCTGCTAATGGAAACACACGACACAGGAATACCGTTAATGGCGCTGTATTGATTTTAGACCTGAAATAACAGAGTTAAAGAGGAGTATTTCATTCATTCTTTTGTACTATGCCCTCTCACACGGAGCAGTATGAGGTGCTGTGCACTATCGGGTCCGGGTCGTACGGAAAGTGCCAGAAAATAAAGAGAAAGTCGGACGGAAAGGTAAACAACAGCTCAGTCTTGTTTTGTTTTTTTAGGACGCACGGTGGTTGACATGAGTTTGTTTGTGCTTCTGTTGTAACAGTATTACCGCTGTGTACCTGCACATTCAGGAATAGTAATACTAATAATTAATAGTAATTCAGTAATAGTAGTAGTGCTACATTATAGATTTACCTTAACATTATAGCTTCAAAACCACTGTGTTGTGATCAGCCTCTGTCATTGCTGCTCTGGGCTCATGTAACATTTTCGGGTGTGAGGGTAGGAAACCACACAGCATAACTACTGCCCCATACCATATGGAAGAATCATTTGAGAAAACAACTGATTGTACCTTTAAGTCAAATTGGAGACCCTCCTGAGCATTTTAAGATGCCAAGTCTGTATCATGAGGAGGGATAATTTCAATATAGCCTTGCACGAATGTTGCAAATCTTATGCTGGCTCATGTTTTTTGGTTGATTAAAGATTCCCCGTGCTCTACAAAGAAATGCACACACACCTCTGAGGCAGGTAGCCTGCTCTGTGGTTTCCTGTTTGTAGTGTGTGAGCTCAAAGCAGCAGCTGAACACAGAGGTGTGCTGGGGTTCCCTAAACACCTGCTGGAGAGTCCTGTGATAAATAAGCTACAGTGTTGTGTGTCTGTGCTAGATCCTGGTGTGGAAGGAGCTGGATTACGGCTCCATGGCAGAGGCGGAGAAGCAGATGCTGGTGTCGGAGGTGAACCTGCTGCGAGAGCTGAAACACCCCAACATTGTCCGATATCACGACCGCATCATCGACCGCACAAACACCACCCTCTACATCGTGATGGAGTACTGCGAGGGTGGAGACCTCGCCAGCCTCATCAACAAGTGTATTAAAGAAAGGTAGAAAATGCAAACTCCTGGAACAAGTCACCAGATCAAGCCACTGTGTTCACTGTGTTTCTAAGTAAGCCCATTTGCAACCATTGGTAGAGTGATGGTTGGGTAGAGAGAACTTTATTTATACTGAAGGAAATTATGGTGGTGTTGTAGCCATTTAGTGTTTCATAGTAGTGGGTAAAAAATTTGGGGCGGCATGGTGGGGCAGCAGGTAGTGTCACGGGCACACCGCACCAGGGTCCTGGGGTTATGGTTTCAAACCCTGCCTCTGGTGACTGTTGGTAGGGAGTGTGGTGTGTTCTCCCTGTGTCTGTGTGGGTTTCCTCTGGGTGCTTCAGTTTCCTCCCACAGTGCAAAAACACATGCTGTTAGGTGCATTGTTTGTTCAAGTGTCCATGAGTGTGAGTGACGGGGTAAGTGATACACTCTGGTGGATTCCGGCCCCATCCAGAGTGTGTTTATTTCTTGCGCCCAGTGTTTCATAATTTGATCTTCGTAACTCATAAAAATGAGGGAATGTTGTCATTGTTAGGAGACAGCAAATCAGAGAGATTATGATCATTATGGAAAACTGGCCGTGACTGTTTACGTTGCTGTCTTGGTTGCGCTGAATTTTCTGTCTGTGCCTGTGTTTTTAGGCGATATCTGGAGGAGGAGTTCATTCTGCGTGTGATGGCTCAGGTGGCTCTGGCACTGAAGGAGTGTCATGACCGGAGTAATGGAGGCAGCACAGTGCTGCATCGTGACCTCAAACCTGCAAACATCTTCCTTGACTCCAAAAACAATGTCAAGCTTGGAGACTTTGGCCTGGCGCGGATCCTCAAACACGACACAAGCTTTGCCAAAACATTCGTGGGAACTCCTTACTATATGTCTCCAGTAAGTGACTTTGACTTTACATATGTTTACAGTTTTTAAGGCAGGAGTGGTTATATTTTAATATTAATCAAGAAACTCTGTTCAGGGCGGCACGGTGGTACGGCAGGTAGTGTCGCAGTCGCACAGCTCCAGGGGCCTGGAAGTTGTGGGTTCAATTCCCGCTCCGGGTGACTGTCTGTGAGGAGTTTGGTGTGTTCTCTCTGTGTCTGCGTGGGTTTCCTCCGGGTGACTGTCTGTGAGGACTGTGGCGTGTTCTCCCTGTGTCTGCGTGGGTTTCCTCCGGGTGACTGTCTGTGAGGAGTGTGGTGTTTTCTTCTTGTGTCTGTGTGGGTTTCCTCCGAGTGACTGTGAGGAGTGTGGTGTGTTCTCTCTGTGTCTGCATGGGTTTCCTCCGGGTGACTGTCTGTGAGGAGTGTGGTGTTTTCTTCTTGTGTCTGTGTGGGTTTCCTCCGAGTGTCTGTGAGGAGTGTGGTGTGTTCTCTCTGTGTCTGCGTGGGTTTCCTCCGGGTGACTGTCTGTGAGGAGTGTGGTGTTTTCTTCTTGTGTCTGTGTGGGTTTCCTCCAGGTGATCTGGTTTCCTCCCACAGTCCAAAAACACACGTTGGTAGGTGGATTGGCGACTCAAAAGTGTGTGTGTGTGTGTGTGTGTGTGTGTGTGTGTGTGTGTGTTGCCCTGTTAAGGACTGGCGCCCCCTCCGGGGTGTATTCCAATGATTCCAGGTAGGTTCTGGACCCACTGCGACCCTGAACTGGATAAGGGTTACAGATAATGACTGAATGAATGAACTCTGTTCAGACATTTGTATAGTCATGACTAGGGTTGTTTCTTATCCAGGAACGTGTCCAGGACGGATTTACATTACATTAACAAACTTAAAACCTGTCAGCAACTGTTGATACCCTGTAAAAAAAAAATAAATAAAAATAAATATAATCAGGATATTAATAATTATCATGTTATTTAGTATATTCATGTCGTCTTGTCCAACAGGAGCAAATGAATCGCATGTCATACAATGAAAAGTCTGATATCTGGTCATTAGGATGTCTGCTGTATGAACTTTGTGCTTTGACGTGAGTATTAACACTTTTTGCGTCTTATGTGAACACCAATGAATATTTTCCTGAGAAATTTCTGTGTGTGTGTGTGGTGTCATCTCTCTACATCCTTTCCAGACCCCCATTCACAGCATATAACCAAAAAGAACTGGCAGAGAAAATCAAAGTGGGGAAGTTCAGAAGGATTCCTTATCGATACTCAGAGGAGCTGAACACACTCCTGTCCAGAATGCTTCATCTAAAGGTTTATTTATATTCACCGTTTACAATGTCTCATTCGTTATTTTTACGTGATGTGATGAAATCTATGTTTAAACGAAGGTTGAAAAGTACAATTTAAAAACTGTCTTTTAAAATTTGATGTCGGCTCGCGGGAGCAATGACACAGTTTGTTTCCCATCGTCAAATGAATGCACCATGAAAGTAGTTAAAATCCTGCCTGTTTATTAAGTTCTATATTGACATTGTCCTCCTGTTTTTCAGGATTACCTGCGTCCCTCAGTGGACTCTATCCTACAGAGCTCTTTAATCTCCACTTATGTAGCAGCGGAACAGAGGAAGGCAGAGGTAAAGCAGAAGCAGAAGTCTACTGACCCTGCAAAAAATAAACAGCTGGATGCCTTCTCTGCTGAGCTTCGGCTGAAGGAGCAGGCTCTGCGAGAACGAGAACAGGCTCTAAAGGAGCGAGAGGAGAGGCTGGAGCGTAAGAGTTGTCCATTTATACCTCATTGCAAGCTTTAAAGATGTTATTAGCCATTTTTGTGTCTAAGTAGCAAGCAATAATATATATTTTATTAATTTCACATAAAGTTTTCTGACACATTCAGACAAGAAAAAGACTGATTACCCTTTATATGGGAACAATGCAGACTAATCCACTCTACACTTTGATGTTAAAAGACTTATGTCACAGTTAAGTGAAAACTTAAGTTACATTTTTCTGTTTGTTGAATTCAATATTATAGTGATTTCACAAAAAACATCACATTTTCTACATCAGTGTGGTTCACAGCAGTTTAGCGCCGCACATCTGCATGAAGTTATAGGTTGAAAGAGCTGCTTTGAATAAGGCACAATGCAGGGCATGCTGTCAGAGCTGAGATCAGTTATTTATATCTGTCTTAAAGGCATAGGAACAAAAGCCTCCTGTTTTAATCAGCGAGGAAACAGTGGACATTTGTAATTGAATTCTAATTGTTGTACAAAAAAGTGGACATCAAGGAAAAATGGAGAATACATGACAAAATGTAGGAAAGGTGACCTATAAATATGAGACAGGTCTTGGCTTTCTTGGTCCATTTGGGGTAAGGAAACAATCTGATTCCTTTAAATGTATTCTTCTCATATTTAAATGGATAAGTGCCTTTTCTTCACATATTGTCTGTTTCTTTTCTGCACTTCCTGCAAAATTCAGAACATACTCATTAAATATACGATTGGACAGTTTCAAAATACATTTAAATGATAATAGACCACATTTTACACATGCAGCAGAGACAGAGGTTGACACGGTTTAACTTTAAAGGCTAAGCACCACTTAATGGACCTTCATGAATATTTCACATTATTTTAGTTACTGACAGATATAAGTATGAATTAAAATGAAAATAGCAGCTTAATTTGCTTTAAAACTGACAATTTTATTAAATTGTCGGAAAAACCCGAGCTCACTACGGAAATTCTTGAACGCAACCGTGACGTCACTGGTGGACAACAGCTGAACAACGCCGCGGTAAAACACCGTTATGACTGACTGTTATGACAGTATCTAGCTAAATAACCAACATTATTCATGACAATAGCCTAGCAATAAGCTAAACTCAGATGTAGAGGCACCGTTATTCTTGTAAATGTGATCGAAGTCGAACTCGAATTCCTCCGACACTAGAAACCTCCGTAATGCAGCTACGTAGCCGAGTATAATCTGAGCCACCGAGTTTAGCGAGTCAAGCTAACGTTAACTAACACCAACTAAAACAGGCGAAGTGAGTGTCCTTACCCTGTTTACCTCCATGTTACAGAGGCTCTTGAACACCTTTCGTTGGTGTCCTTACATGCCCATATTGTTGGAAAAGCGCCAGTGAAATGAGCTACAGATAACGGAGTGAGCGGAGGGTCCTTTCCAAAGTGCCCGTTTAAAGTGGACAAATGTAGTCCATTTTCTGGATATTTTGGGATCTTTGGGCCATTTGTGCACAGATGTCCCACTGTACATTGAATAATTGCAGCCAAAAACAACACACCTTTTCCTCATTTTGCATTAAATTAAGTGCAGCTTCTAGAGTGTTGTCCACCATCTACGTCACAGGCAAGACGCCTATTAGAGTTTCCCAACACCGTTGGGGAGGGGGACCAACGGTCTTTTAAACCTTATTCCTTCAATTAGTAAGAAATAACATGTTTTCTGACTATCAATAAACACAAGTTAGGAACTCACATTCCACTGTGTTTATTTGTTTGACACTTTCATAGAGCTGGTGCTCAGCCTTTAACACAGATTTTAGCCTTTATTTGGCTTGTAAACCATTTAGGTCCTGGATCACACATGTCCAGTATTATCTAAATTGTAAGGAGTCTAATCTTTTCTTTTTTTCCTCTTTCTTACAGAAAAAGAACAGGAACTGTGCATCAGGGAGAGACTCTCAGACGAGAAGCTTGCCAGGTAAACATATACACCAGTTTTTCTGACAGAGCCTACACCTACACTAAATAGGATTTTTAATGGTTAAACCCAATGGCTTTGCAGTGTAGCCCTAGACTACTGTTCCCTCCACACACACACACACACACACACACACACACAGGCAAATACGAACACAATGATTTGTATATCAACTATATTTATACCTCGGTGCAACAGGAAGTCACAGCTAAACATTTAACTGTTTGTTGTTGTTCAGGTGGACGGTTATGAGGATTCAGTTAGATTTTACCCAATTTAAATCTCTGGAAGTGTCAATAAATAGAAATATATGTTTTCTAATAAGATATTTGATAGGTTGTTATTATAGTGTCATTTTTCTGTTTGGAATAATGCTGAAGATTTTTTACATTCAGTTTTGCTTATGACACTTCTATAGTCCATTTATTTATAGTAACTTATATTACCTGCATCTGAAATAACAAATGTTTCGTTTTAAAGGTCTGTGGTGTTTGTTTTTTTCCCCTCAGAGCAGAGAGCTTGTTGAAGTCCTATCACCTGATGAGACAGCAGAGGGCGCCACCTCCTCTTTGTTCTGATGAAATAGGTATGGACAGGAAACGGGGTGTTTATTGTCCTCTGAGCACAGAGAACAGTTGACCAGCTGCTTTTTATATATTTATATATATATATATATATGTGTGTGTGTGTTAATTATTTTTAAAGGTGCTGCATTTGAGAATCTTAAGGTTTTACCCTTTTTAAATATCAACGACACTAACCACAATACAATATTCAATAGGTGAAAGTACACATTAGTTTTTAAGTGACATTTGTTTCTTTAGCATTTGTTTTTTAAACATATTTTCTGGGAAAATTTTCCTTTTTTTAATAAATCAACCTGAATAAAGATTTCTAAAGATTGGTTGATGGAGCACAAGCACTGAGCTCTCTAAGCCATTGTGAAATGCACTTAATAAGAATCCATGGGAACATTTATACACTCTACAGTTCAAAACTTGGGAAATGTTTCTCATGTTAAGAATAATAAATGTATTAAGTGCAATGTTAATAATTTTGTTCTATTTTCAAATATACCTCAGTGTATTAAAATGTTGCAGACTGTTAACGGAAAGCTTCAAGGTTTAAAATGTATTTAATATTTAAACAATTAAAGATTATAGTTTGATTAATATATTTTGTATATATTTGATAATTTAAATTTTGATTGTGTTTTTTTTTTTGTTTTGTCTTGAGATTGATGTCCATTTTGTAATGTGATGAATTCTACATATTTATTTGACTGTAAATGTGTTCTCCAGGTTCTGTGGCTTTCTTTATTACTTTAGAATCGTCTACCACTCTGTTCCTCATGCTCATTCCTCTGAATACATTTCTATTTACAGCGGCCTTTTGTCCTTCTCAATATCTGAAACCTTTGAAGTTGGTTAGAACAAGCAGATTACCATGAATTTACACTTTTTAACACTTAACAGTTGTGTGATAACCCCCTGTGCAGGACTTGTAGCCCCTTTTTAAAATGTCTTTTAGAAAAAGTGAGCAAAATGAATATATAACTCCAACATGGAAAGGGCCATTTTGTAAGGAATACAGAGAATAGAGTGCAGTGATTTACTGGAGAAGATCAAGATGATTGCTGTCCTCCTTTATTCTCCTTTACTTCACCCCTGACTCCACTCTTAAGAGACAAACACCAATAAAACAAACACCAAGTGTTTGGGGGAAATGTGAGGTCTGGGGTTCACTTAATGTTCATTGGAGTTTCACTGTTGAACTTGACATTAAAGTTGTGGGTTTGTGTTGGGGGCTATTCGGTGTTCATTATAACGTCCAATTAAAGGACTACTCCAGTGCTTTTCTACTTGATCTCCATTTCCGTCATCGTGGAATGGCCAGTGTTACTATCCACAACTATTTAATTTCCAAGTTTCTGTGATTATAGTCATTCCAGTTTAAATCCTACACGGCTCGCGGTGATAACTTTTTTTTGTTTTCTTTCAGGAGAGTTTGAGAACATGTCTCCAGGGAAGAAGAAGGTCCACTTTGCCAGCGAAAGCAAGGAGAATGTGAAGCCCTCGCAGAAACTTGTTGTCAAAACCCAGGAGCATATGTTTATTAAAAAACTGCAGGCAGCCAGTACAGGCCTGGGGAACTTCCCTCTGAAGAGCAGACACATGCAGGGCATCCGCTAGGCTTCCCCTGCTGGAGCTGTGGCTGGTCTACAGCACGTCATCTAGAGTATCAGATGACACACTGCACACGGTGAAAAAAAAACACTCGAGACACTAACTCTCCCCACGCAGCTGTTGAAGGTTTTCCACATCACCGTGTGCACACCAAGGTCATTTCTTAGAAGTCAGAAGGGCAAAGATATGGTGTTTGTTGTTGTCACTGGATCTGGTGACACAATGTAGACCAGTCTATCTGTGGCCTTATTTTATCTCCCAAACACACAACACAGGAGATCGTTCACTTTCTGAATTCCTGCATCATTCAGTGGTTGAGATGTAAACAGAAATAAAGAAGAAGGTTTTGGTCTGACATTGTTTGGTTGGGGATTGGTGGTGGTGAATGGAACCTACTAGCAGAGCAGTTCACACCAAACCACTTTCAATGACTTTTGTTTATACCTCAGCCCATTATGGAGACATTAGGATGTGGTGAAATGCCCCTTCAAGACTGGAACTGACAGACATGTTTGTATCCTTAGCTTTAAATTATGGTCTTTTGTCCTAAAGTCCTTTAGTATCAAGTTTAAGAAATGTCATTAGACATTCATTAGAATGTGCAATCAGACTTTGGGCCCAACACTGGAGACTTGTCTTAAATGTTATGTTGTATGTGTTTGTGAACAAGTGTTGTCTTTGTTTTAGAAGCTGTTGAAATAGCAGACTCTGTGTCTGTGTTTTGGGAAAGTGCCTAGAGGAAATTCCAGAGTGTGTATGGTGTGAATTAAAAGTGAAACAAAGCAGTTTTCATTGTGTGCTGTTTTATTGCACAATTTAAATTGTAACGTCTAAAATGAACCTAAGTACAACATCAAAGGCACCACAGAAAGATGTAAACTAATGTTTTACACCTTCAGCAGAAATGTGAACCTGAAATGTGAGGACAAAGTGTGTTGTATGTCTTGTGTGACGGTCCTGAATATGCAGGTGAGTGTGGGTTTGTGCTCAGAAAAATAACATAAGTCTGAAAATGCATTCAGTCGACATAGACACTGCTATTTCACAGCTCATGCACTATGCGGCATGGTGGCGCAGTCACACAGCTCCAGGGACCTGGAGGTTGTGGGTTCGATTCCCACTCCGGGTGACTGTCTGTGAGGAGTGTGGTGTGTTCTCCCTGTGTCTGCGTGGGTTTCCTCCGGGTGACTGTCTGTGAGGAGTGTGGTGTGTTCTCCCTGTGTCTGCGTGGGTTTCCTCCGGGTGACTGTCTGTGAGGAGTGTGGTGTGTTCTCCCTGTGTCTGCGTGGGTTTCCTCCGGGTGACTGTCTGTGAAGAGTGTGGTGTGTTCTCCCTGTGTCTGTGTGGGTTTCCTCCGGGTGACTGTCTGTGAGGAGTGTGTAGTGTTCTCTCTGTGTCTGCGTGGGTTTCCTCTGGGTGCTCCTCCCACAGTCCAAAAACACACATTGGTAGTGTGAATTGACGACTCAAAAGTGTCCGTAGGTGTGAGTGTATGTGTGTGTGTGTGTGTGTGTGTGTCTGGGTTGCCCTGTGAAGGACTGGCGCCCCCTCCAGGGTGTGTTCCCTCCTTGTGACCAATGATTCCAGGTAGGCTCTGGACCCGCCACAACCCTGAACTGGATAAGGGTTACAGATAATGAATGAATGTACTATAGGTTAACACTAATCTGGACACAAACATACAGCAATTCAGTGTTTCTAGTCCCTGGGGTGAGGAATAGAAGTCATTATTTGTAGTTTATTGTAATTTTATTTTAATGGAAACTCTCAGATACTTCAGAAGTTTTGTGGATCTGTTCATTATTCTGAAAACATCAGATATTTCCTCAAGGGCAGGGGCACTTTATTATGAATTAAACCATTATACTGTTGTTATTATGAGAGTATGAGGGTTTTGTTTGTTTGTATTGCTCTTTGCCTATGACTGTATACAAGGTCAGTTGATTCACATAGTGTATAGTGAGAATACAATATAGATTTAAAGAGAACTGATGCAGTAAATGAAGGTGCTTTAAACACAGTGGATCTGTCTGTACCCTCTGCTATGACCAGTCTGTGTAAGAGATCACCATTTCTAGTTATTTGACCCAGATGTTTCTTTAATATGGAGTGTAACATGGTGGAGTTTGTGCACACGCTCTGCGTGCCTCTGGTTGAACGCGATGTGCTTTGTGCCTCTTGCAAAGAAATCTAGTTCTGTAATTGAATCCGAGGAGTATTCATCTCAGGGATCATCTCCAAATCGATGACCACTGTAGCGACTGAAGAGATGATCTTTGTAAAAACTACATCTGGAAGGGTTCCCTGTTCAATGCGTAGTGCACTCTATGATCTAAGTATGGAAGCCTGGGTCTGCCTCCTGAATAAAGAAAACGAACACACAAGAAAAGGGCACAAAGCCACGGTTAATATTTCAGTCATAAATATTAGATATAATTAGGGTGACCAGATCTGGTGAAAAAGAGGACACGTCGTTTGGGGGGGTGATGAGCTCTCGCCCCTCGCTGTATGCTTAGCTGAACCTGTGTGTGCTTTTAGGTCCTTTACACCTTTATTTGCTACAAAAAACATGGGAATTTCTTTTTTAATTCATCCGAGAACTTACATTTACATAGCTGCTCGAGATGAGGGTAGGTACATGAGCTTTGCCTGACGTAAACAAGGACCACTGACGTGCAGACTGACCAATTAAATGTTTACAGAGAAGGTTATCGACCAATAACGGTAGCTCTACAGTCAGACCGTCCAATCAGAAGATTTTAGGCTACATCACCACGCCCCCTTCTCACTCAAGCGAACCAATCGGAGTAGGGGAGGGCGGGACTAGTTTGTGAACGAAACGCTTCTCGAAGTTCTATGTAAACTCTAGAAAAACAAAATCCCGGACATTTTTAAGTCTAAAAAAGAGGATATTTCCGGGTAAAAGAGGACGTCTGGTCACCCTAGATATAATCCATAATTATGAGATAATAAATCATGATTCTGAATTACTATTAGAATTCATATTCATTTTCAAATTTACAATTTAAATTCCCAAAAGGCTTTAATAGTTAATTAATAATGACTTCTGGAGCAGGGATATTATGCCTTTGGTCAAGTATGGAGTCTCGCCCATACTATGTTTGTATATGATTTGTTACTGTTTTCACTGTGTTTTGTGTTTACAAGTCTCTCTCTCTTAAGAAAGACAGAGGTCTGTTTTTGTACGACTGCAAATAGCAGCTCAGGGGGTTGTTACCAAGATAGATGTGTAGTGGCAAGACTTTCCTATAGGGACTTTGGGTTTACAGACTACTCGCTTGATGTGCTACCACATGGCAGGGGGCACCTATAATTAATAAAAATAAATACCCTACCAGTATTTTAGTGGTTCAGTGTCAAATGATAAATGTATAGTTAGGTTTCTTTACAGTGATAGTGAATGGAACCAGACGTCTCCATGGCTACATTAAAAATACAGCATTGTATTGACTCTCCACAAACACCAGTGAACCTCTGCAGTCTTGAAAGTTTTGTGTGGAACAATGAAGATGGTAGAATTAGTGTAAATCTGAAAAATCTGAACTCAGTGACATTGCTTTTTTGAGCTTAATTCTAGCCAAAAATCTTAAAACTATAATAAACAGTGTCTCAGGCACCAGGTCAATGTGGTCATAAACATTTGATCTTATATCTTCAGTCGTTTTATATCTTCAGTTCACCATCACGTTCAACAATTGTGACTCAGCAAGTTTCATATCAACCACCCCACTTTCAGTTCCTCTGTTCACTTCAGTGGTCCTCAGTCCTGGGCCTGCTGGGCCACTGCTCGGCACATTTTAGAGATTCCTGTGCCCCCAACACAACTAATATAAGCGGTGAGCTGATTAACAAGCCGCTTCTGAAGCTCAAGAGGGGGTCATGGGCTCTGTTCAGTTTAATCATGCCGAATTTGTACTTTTTTTTGTGGGATGTCCCTTCCGTTTCAGGTTGTGTCCGAGGTGTGTAATTTGACCCCGGTCCCTGCGCTCCAGCCAATCCGGTGATGCTGTGGGCGTGGCCTGCGCCGGCCGCTGTGGTTCCGTGTGGAAACTTTGCCGGTCCGGGTGCAAAGTTTTGATCCGTCTGCAAAAGCAGCCGCACGGATACTGAGCACACGAGGGGCCGCTCGCAGAGTACCGAATCGGAGAGAGAACCGGAAAATCGGGACGCGCGCAGAGAAGCGAGAGGAGGAGCGCGGGAGAGAGAAAACCGGAGGTCGCCAGCTCTGCATTGTTATAAGAGCGCGTGCCTGCTGTTGTTGAGGGTCGTAACCGTAGCCGGCTGCGCGAGGACACAGAAGAAGGGAACACAGCAACCGACAACAGCCGAGGACCATAACCGGCTGCGCGAGGACGTCGAATCAGAGAGAAAAGGAAGGAAGAGAAAAGAGGGCGAGAGAAAGAGAGAGAGAATCAGATAACAGCTCGCTCCTAAACGCGCGTCCCCCCTCGGATCGTACCCTGACTTCGCGATGTCGTCGTCGACGCCTTCGTCGCTGTGTGAGCCGCCGCGCGCGCGCCTCCTCTGCATGCTTTCGCTCACGTTCGCCTTCTTCGTGATGGAGGTGGTGGTGAGCCGCGTGACGTCCTCGCTCGCGATGCTCTCCGACTCATTCCACATGCTGTCGGACGTTATCGCGCTCGTCGTGGCGATCGTGGCCGCGCGCTTCTCTGAGCGCACCGCCGCCACCGACCGTAACACGTTCGGCTGGGTGCGCGCGGAGGTGATGGGCGCGCTCGTCAACGCCGTGTTCCTGAGCGCGCTCTGCGTCACCGTGTTGCTCGAGGCTGCCTCGCGCTTCGCCGAGCCGCACGCCATTGAGTCGCCGCGGGTGGTGCTCGTGGCAGGGGCCGCGGGGCTCGCGCTCAACCTCGTCGGCCTTTGCATGTTCCGCGGGCACGCGCATGGAGGAGGGGGACACGGGCACTCGCACGGAGGAGGAGGGGGAGGACACGGGCACGCGCACGGCGGCAAGAAGAACAAGAAGGGAAACAAAACCGACAGCAGCTGTAATAACAGCGAGGAAACAAACAACCTGGTCCCGGGACAGAGTACTGGGAGGACAGGTAAAAACACACACACACAGCATACACACACTCAACATACAGACAGAACACACACACAAAACACACTCAACAACCTTGCCCCGAGACAGAGGAATGAGAGGACCGGTACACACACACACACACACACACACACATATAACATACACACAACAAGCTTCTCCCGAGACAGAGGACCGGAAAACAAACACACACACACACAGGCACAGCATACATACAGACAGAACACACACAGACACAAAACACACTCAACAACCTTGTCCTGAGACAGAGGACTGAGAGGACCGGTACACACACACACACATATAACATACACACACCAAGCTTCTCCCGAGACAGAGGACCGGAAAACACACACACACACACACACACACAGGCACAGCATACATACAGACAGAACACACACAGACACAAAACACACTCAACAACCTTGTCCTGAGACAGAGGACTGAGAGGACCGGTACTCACAAACACACACACACACACACAACAAGCTTCTCCTGAGATAGAGGACCGGAAAACAAACAAACAATCACACACACACACACACAACAACCTGGTCCCAGAATAGAAGAGGGAGAGGACCGGTAAACACAAACACACACAGGCACAGCATACACACTCTCAACATACAGACAGATCACACACACACACAACAAGCTTCTCCTGAGACAGAGGACCGGTAAACACACAAGCACAGCATAAACACACTCAACATATAGACAGAACACACACACACACACACACACACAATAAGCTTCTCCTGAGACAGAGGACCAGTAAACACACACACACAAGCACAGCATAAACACACTCAACATACAGACAGAACACACACACACAACAAGCTTCTCCTGAGACAGAGGACCAGTAAACACACACACACACAAGCACAGCATAAACACACTCAACATACAGACAGAACACACACACAAAACACACTCAACAATCTTGTCCCGAGACAGAGGACTGGTACTCACACACACACACACATACGTAATATACACACACAACATACACACACAATAAGCTTCTCCCGAGACAGAGGACCGGAAAACACACACACAAAACAACCTGGTCCCAGAACAGAGGAGGGAGAGGACCGGTAAGCACACACACACACACACACTAAAAATTGCCCTGATAATGTCAGAAACGACATTAATAGAGTTTACACCAGTCACATAGTACATACCATACTTGTATACACTCTGTTACATAATACACACCATAAGTCTATGCACTGTACAGTACGTGTAGTGGGTCTACACTCAGTGATAGATGTGGGAATAGTATAGAAACAGGACCTGGTTATAAGGTTAGTACTTTAGTAAATGTTAAGGGAATAGTCCATAATAGTAACAAATATTACCTTATAATAGGGTGAGTAGGAGTGGCCTAGTACTTGAAGAAGCCTGATTGAACTTGGATGAGGAGGAGGGACGACTCTAAAGCACCTGCTCTCTAAGACGCAGCACACTTTCAAACCACTGGTTTTATTTATTTAAAACGGACAGGAGCCATTTTTGGATATGAACTTATGAACTGCCATTCCATACATGCTCTCTGTGTTTGGGAATGGGGCGGTGCCTGTGCAGCGTGCGCAGGTGACACAGCATGAATTCAGTGTGAATG
Organism: Hoplias malabaricus; assembly: GCF_029633855.1. NCBI lineage: Eukaryota > Metazoa > Chordata > Actinopteri > Characiformes > Erythrinidae > Hoplias > Hoplias malabaricus. Next base: position 10,389,762 of record NC_089806.1, read on the forward strand.
GTCCTGAGCGGGGCGGCACGGTGGCGCAGGTAGTGTCGCAGTCACACAGCTCCAGGGGCCTGGAGGTTGTGGGTTCGATTCCCGCTCCGGGTGACTGTCTGTGAGGAGTTGGTGTGTTCTCCCCGTGTCCGCGTGGGTTTCCTCCCACAGTCCAAAAACACACGTTGCAGGTGGATTGGCGACTCGAAAGTGTCCGTGAGTGTGTGAGTGAATGTGTGTGTGTCTGTGTTGCCCTGTGTTGTCCAGGGTGTATTCCCGCCTTGCGCCCGATGATTCCAGGTAGGCTCTGGACCCCCCGCGACCCTAAATTGGATAAGCGGTTACAGATAATGGATGGATGGATGGTCCTGAGCGTTCACACGTGCTCACTCAGACTTTACCAGGACTTTGCATTAAGGAGCTGGTGGGACAATGTCAGGATAATATTTGGGTTCATGTCCTGGGTCTCTGCGAACGTCTGAAAGGGGCTTGTGGGTTTTGTTTCGCAGTAAATCCAAATTCACAATTCTCGATGACTGATGATGCAGCAATCTGTGAACGAACACTGTATTAACATCTTTCATTTCAGAAGAAGTGCTGGGTGAGCTCTTCTGAAATCACGTGAGGAAGATCCTTCACGCTTCTGCAGAATGAAAATACATTGCACAATATCTTCTTCTCTGTGAGAAGTTGTGGGTTCCTCGTCCTTCTGAGAATAGGGTTTGATTTAATGCACATGCTCAATGCAGAGTGTGGGTTAGAGGAGTACAAAGCCCACAGCGCTGGGCAGTGGAGCGGTAGATCTGTGTTCTCTGAGGTGATGGAGCACGTTAATGGATATAAATTGCCTCCTATCGAATACACATGCTGAACTGGCCAGCTGGGACACTGAGTCATTCTGTGACACATTCCCATCATCCATAACACACAGAGCTTAGTCAGTCATCAGAGGAAACTCATACACACTCACAGAGCCTGGTATCGTCTCTCTCACACAAACAGCCTAGCGTCTCTCTCTGTCTGTCTGTCTCTCTCTCTCTCTTTCTCTCTCGTTCTCGTTCTCTCTCTTTCTCTCTCGTTCTCTCTCTAGTTCTCTCTCTCTCGTTCTTTCTCTCTCTCTCTGTCTCTCTCTCTCTCTCTCCCCATGTCTCTGTCTCTCTCTCTCTCTCCCCATGTCTGTCTCTCTCTCTCTCTCTCTCCCCATGTCTCTGTCTCGTTCTCTCTCTCTCTCGTTCTCTCTCTCTCTCTCTGTCTCTCTTTCTTTCTCTCGTTCTTTCTCTCTCTCTCTCTCTACCTCTACCTGTCTCTCTCTCTTTCTCTCTCTTTCTCGTTCTCTCTCTCTGTCTCTCTTTCTTTCTCTCGTTCTTTCTCTCTCTCTCCCTGTCTCTCTCGCTCTCTCTCTCTCTCTCTCTCTCTCTCTCTCTCTCTCTCTCTCTCTCTCTCTCTGTCTCTCTCTTTCTCTCTCTCTGTCTCTTTCTTTCTCCCTGTCTCTCTCTCTCTCCCCATGTCTCTCTCTCTCTTTCTCTCTCTCCCCATGTCTCTCTCTCTCTTTCTCTCTCTCCCCATGTCTCTCTCTCTCTTTCTCTCTCTCCCCATGTCTCTCTCTCTCTTTCTCTCTCCCCCTGTCTCTCTCTCTCTCTCTCTCTCTCTCCCTCCTCTCTCTCTGTCTCTCTCTTTCTCTCTCTCTCTGTCTCTCTTTCTTTCTCCCTGTCTCTCTCTCTCTCCCCATGTCTCTCTCTCTCTTTCTCTCTCTCTCCCCATGTCTCTCTCTGTCTCTCTCTCCCCCGTCTCTCTCTGTCTCTCTCTCTCTCCCTCCTCTCTCTCTCTCTGTCTCTCTCTCTCTCCCTCCTCTCTCTCTCTCTCTCTCTCTCCCTCCTCTCTCTCTGTCTCTCTTTCTTTCTCCCTGTCTCTCTTTCTCTCCCCATGTCTCTCTCTCTCTCTCTCTCTCCCCATGTCTCTCTCTTTCTCTCTCTCTCCCCATGTCTCTCTCTGTCTCTCTCTCCCCCGTCTCTCTCTGTCTCTCTCTCTCTCCCTCCTCTCTCTCTCTGTCTCTCTCTTTCTCTCTCTCTCATTCTCTCTCTCTGTCTCTCTTTCTTTCTCTTTCTCTCTCTCTCTTTCTCTCTCTCCTCTCTCTCTCCCTCCCTCCCTCCCCCACACACTGAATGGCATCAAATCCTCACTGCAGTGTTCCACTATCCCGTGTAAAATGTTCTCACGGCAAAAGAGAACAAACACCCTGTAAATACTCTTCATTTTAGACAAACGTTGGATGAGCCGACCTCTGTAATCTTTGGCCATCTACTGTATAAAGTCTGTTCCTGTAAATTGTATCACTATTCCAGTTTAAACTCGTGTGCAGAGATAAACAAGGGGAACGCCTTTATTGCATAATTCAGTAATAAAAACAGTGTAACAGTAGTTTGGGTTCATGTCTCAGTCTATGAAAATACAGCAGGTCTAAACAGTGGCCTCAGATATTAACGGTTATCACACCGTTGGCCTTTAGAGCAGAGTTGGGGACTTTTCATTGTCAAACCTAACACTGGCATTTAACTGAAGAACATTACTCCTCTCCCCTCTGTTCCAGGAGCCCCTGTGTTTGTGATGGTGTTGTGTTGTTTTGTGATGTGGCCACACCGATGTGGGAGTTTAGCTTTTTGTTTTAGACCAAGAGTAGCCTTGAAGAGAAGAATACGTTGATACCCAATTCAGCTCCGGCGTTGACAGATGCTGGAAGATCTGAGACGTTCCACTGACAACAGCACATTCACTGAGAACCTAAGGACTATTTTGAGCTGATATTTTGGTTCTTTTATTCAAGTTGTTTTTGGGGAAGGCACTTTTACTTTGATTGCAGTCTTTAATTGGCTTCTACTGCGGGAGGGTGATAGTATACTTCATGCATCTCTGATTTCGAGCTCTGAATTTTAGTTGGTGTTTTAGATCATTTCTAATCATTGTTGAATTCTACACGCTGCAAATATAAGTAACTTTGCAAAACTAAGATGAGTGTGATCAGTGCCATGGCAAAAGTCCCAAGGAAATTCCACTGCTATTTCTAATTTTCTGCATTATTCATACCCCGTATCTTCAGCTGACTCATTTGCTCAGAAGTGTGATGGACTGACGTGGGGAGACTGATAGACGTGGGCAGGTCTGTGGTGCACTGGTGGTTTCGTTTTCATGATGGCATATATACACCTACGAGGCGAGAAGGTTAATGGGGCTCAGGTGAATGTGGTGAGGGAAAGGGCAGGTGGGGCTGACACCACTGGCTCACTAATTTGCATAATGTTACTGCTATTTGGTTTGAAGACATGTCATCTGCACATTCGGCACAACAGAAGTAAAACCGGGCAATGTATGTGAAGTATAAGATAATGTATAATTATATTGTATATGTAAATGTATAATTCATTCATTGTCTGTAACCGCTAATCTAGTTCAGGGGTAGGTAGGTCCAGAGCCTACCTGGAATCATTGGGTGCAAGACGGGAACACACCCTGGAGGGGGCGCCAGTCCTTCACAGGGCAACACAGACTCACACACTCACACCTACGGACACTTTTGAGTCGCCACCACCTACCAACATGTGTTTTTGGACGTGGCAGGAAACCCGGAGCACCCAGAGGAAACCCACGCAGACACAGGGAGAACACACCACACTCCTCACAGATAGTCACCTGGAGGAAACCCACGCAGACACAGGGAGAACTCACCACACTCCTCACAGACAGTCACCCGGAGGAAACCCACGCAGACACAGGGAGAACACACCACACTCCTCACAGACAGTCACCCGGAGGAAACCCACGCAGACACAGGGAGAACACACCACACTATAATATATATATATATATATAACAGATACAAGGTTTAAGATGTAGACACCTGACACCTGATTTACTCTAAAATCATTTCATATCAACACATTCCTTTTTTTTTTTTTATATATAACTGACTTATCCACAGATTTATGCAGGATTTATGAATGTGTAGTGGAATGTCCCTTAAAGTATGTTTGTTGGAGACTATATATTTATTCCCACAGCAAGAGCCAGTAGTTCTCACAGCACTAAAATGCTTTTCCTGATTTGTGAGACTTATTTTTTATTTGTTCATTTGCTTATTCATGATCGGCTGTGATGGCTTAGAGGCCCTGTTATTTTAATATAGAATTTGTATTCATCAGGCTTGGATTTGGTTCCACGTTAATAATACAGATTATACATCCTTTATTAAAGCCTTTAGATCACTAGGTTTCTAATATCACTCCATTGCATTTGCACTTAGGGTCACTGCGTAGCTGTATGAATGTATTTAGCGTCCATGTGAGTGAGGGTAATTATGTTTCTTGGGGGTAGGTTGTTTGAAATAACATTAGATGAGTCAGTTAGAGAATCATTAAGCGATCGTGACACTGAACCCTTTGGCCCTTAACATGGAAAAAATGACCTCTTAAAATACTTCAAATAGTAAACAGTACTGCAGTCTCAGTTTACAGCAGCTTCTAGCATCCCACAACATTTTTTGCTGTTACAAACTTACATCCTGTTTCTCAGTTTCCAATAGGAATGTGCTGAAATAAATGTTACTTTGGCATTGAACCTAATAATTACCAATGACTAGTCATTTCTAAATGACATTAATATTTTTAACTGGCACAGATTTCAGACTCTCATTTTAGTTATTAATCATGTAACACACCATAAACTAAATATTAAGGCTGTAGGAATATTTGAAATGTTAAATTCTATATAATTAAAGATAAAAACACCAGTCCAGTGTCTGAAGATTTGTCCCACAGGTCCCAGAGACAGTTTTAGTTTCAGGACACAGTTCAGACACAGTTCAGCTCTGACTCACAGATGTAATAGCAGCAGGTTTGGCATGTGATACACCTGGTATTGGATCTGAATTGCTTGTAATGCAGTCGTAATCTTTGAATAATTAACCAGAGTCTACTATGATGATGCTTAACACCCAAATCTCACGTGGTGTAAAATAACGGCTCACAAACCGAGACCTAAAACGTCTAGATGCTGCAGAGTTTATTGCCTCTTTATTTTAATATTAGCAGAAATATGGAAATATGGAAGAAATATTCCTCACCCGGAGGAAACCCACGCGGACACTGGGAGAACACACCACACTCCTCACAGACAGTCACCCGGAGGAAACCCACGCAGACACAGGGAGAACACACCACACTCCTCACAGACAGTCACCCGGAGCGGGAATTGAACCCACAACCTCCAGGTCCCTGGAGCTGTGTGACTGTGACACTACCTGCTGCGCCACCGTGCCGCCCTACTGAAATACAGCCGCGTTTTATTTGGGAAATCACTGAAACATTTGCATACTTTGTGTCCTAATAGTTTTGTACTCTTTTCACAGACTCATCACAGGCTGAATGTGTGGATGTGCAGCTGAACGGCAACACAGCGTTTGACGACATCGAGCAGGAACGCAGCCAGGAAGCATCATCACAGTTGAACATGCGGGGGGTCTTCCTGCACGTTCTTGGTGATGCCCTGGGCTCTGTCATTGTTGTGATCAATGCCATTATCTTCAGCTTTGTGTGGCAGCCGTGTGAACCAGGCGTTCCCTGCATTAACCCCTGTGTGGACAGTCAATGTTTGGACCACCAGCATCTCAACACCACCTCTGTAGGGTTTCGGGAAGGTTACGACAACAACAGTAACCCAGAGGCCGTTTCCATGGCAGGGCCATGCTGGGTGCTGTATCTAGACCCCAGTCTGTGCGTTATCATGGTGGGGATCCTCATGTACACGACATACCCTCTGCTAAAAGAGTCAGCTCTCATCCTGCTGCAGACAGTTCCCAAACAGATCGACATTCACGGACTCAGCTCCAGGCTCCGAGAGCTCGACGGCGTCCTGGCCGTGCACGAGCTGCACATCTGGCAACTGGCAGGCAGCCGCATCATTGCCACTGCGCACATAAAGTGCCATGACCCCACAGCGTACATGGACGTGGCCAAGAGGATCAAAGGCTTCTTCCATGACGAAGGCATCCACGCTACCACCATCCAGCCGGAGTTCGTCACCGTCAACTCGGAGTCCCGCGCCTCGCTCTGTGAGCTCTCCTGCAGGACACAGTGCGCACTCAAACTCTGCTGTGGCTCCGCCGACGGATCCAAAGCCCCTGAAAGTGCACCTGCAACATCTACAGCGTCAACAACACCAACCACAGGGCAGGAGGCTGTACTGGAAGTCATCAGCGAGTCCCTGGAGACCACTACCGCACCCAAAACCGACAAGGATGTAACCCTCCCTAGGGAGGTGGAGTCGTCCTTATAAAGAGAAAAAAGAAAACAGAGAAATGGTGCAATCTTTAAAATGGGTTAAAGGGGGCCTTATATTGCTGTGTATGTATCTGGATGGTCAAAGGAAGCAGAGGAGATGTGTCTGCTGTTTAATACACACACACACACACACACACACAAACACTCACACACACACACGCACACACACACACACGCACACACACACACTCCTAGACCTTGATGAGAAATTTGCTGTTGACTGATTCACCTTTGGACCTTGAGCCCTCACTGCCACTTACCGTGGCAACTAACCTCTGACTTCAGGCCACTGCATATGTGTGTTGTAAGGCGATATGTGTGTGTGTGTGTGTGTGTGTGCACGCCAAAGCTTCTCTGTATGGAAATATGAGTGCCCCTCTCTTTGGTGCAACAAAACACATTCAAACTACAAACACAGCTGTTGGCCCAATAATTAGAACTTTATTTACATTTATTATTATTATTATTATTATTATTATTACTATTGCAATGAACCAAGATCCCCTCTCCCCTCCCACCCCACTCCTCTAACCCCTGGTTTATCATGTCTGCCACTTCCAATTATGTTGTGGCTAAAGTAATTTATGTATTTAAGTTATTTTGAAAATTAAATATTTTCTTTCCAAAAGCTTTTATAATATTTAGATTTGGAAAACGAGTAAAAAATCAGATAAAAAAAGGGCACGGAAATATTTCTGCCAAATTCTAAAACATGCAACTTTTCTGTAATGTAGAGTATTTTTTTAGTAGTGGTGGTTTTGGAGCTACAGAGTTGATACTTGTTTTATTTCATCTCTGGTTTTGTATTTAGAGCCTGAATGCAGTGTCAGTACAAGTTTATCGAGCATTTTATTAAACGTAGTTTAAAACAACACTGTAATGAGGTAGAGTATGTGCTGCATTTCTCAGCTGTTCTTGTTTGTGCAGGAAGCTGATGCCCTGTGAGTGCCGTCGCTGTATCACTTGAGCAGAAGCGTTGATCAGATAATGCTGAATTATTATTATTATTATTATTATTACTTTTTGGGAATCATTTTTTACTTTTTTTTATTATTTCCTGAGTGGAATTTAGTGCTGATCCATTTCTGCAGAGGCGTGTAGAGTCTGAATTCATTCTCCACTGAAGGTGCTGTTGCCTAAAAGTACTTTACCTAAAATCAACTCAAGTTTCAGTCAGAAAAAGGTCCTTAGCGATTTTTGTGGTCAGTGGAACTTCTTAGAACCGAAAGCATCTCAGCGCAGGAGCGACAACAACAACAACACCACACCATCACACTACACACAGGAAAGAGAATCAGAGGCTGAATATGAACTGCAGATTGATTCCTTGGCTCACTGATATACTTGAGTAGAAATACAGTTATTTGAAAATGCTCAGGAACGCACAAATCGATCATTATTTTACTGAAATGCATGTCCTGGAGTAAATGTAACTAGTCAGTACTCACCTCTGTGTTTCTGCTCCTGTTTCCTCTCAGTGTTTTGAAGGGACCTCATCAGCTTTAGCTCAAGTTTCTCTGAAAACATTCGTACGGCGACTCTGCATGACCAAACTTCAGGTGACTTAGCAACTAGAACACACGCCCGGAGAGTTATTGGCACTATTGTCTGAACCAAATTATGAGGGAGAGTCTGTGGAGAAAGCAGGTTTATAATGGGATTTAGACGTTGAGGGTTCTTTGTGTCGATGCCTGCACTGAAGAAAACATATATATATATAATTATATATTTAATGCATTGAACTTACTTTGCTTCAAGTGTGTGTCTCACTTGCGTACTTTACAAACCGATATAACGTCTAATAAACAATTATTTTCTGTACAGCTGGGTGATATACACTATGGCTCAAAGGTTGTGGACAACTGCTCCCTCCAATATCCGACAATAACAGATCATTAGTTCACTATTCCTTTGGGAAGACGCTGGAACAAGTGGGAAAACTTTTAAAGTAAAAATTCACTAATAAAGAAGACGGTCCACAACATCCTGGGCATGTAGTGTATACATCTTCTCTTTCTTTACAGTGTTGGTTATATATTTCTTTAAAATCTTGGGCATTATTCAAAGAACAGTTCAGATGAAAGGCAAGGAAATTAGTTGGCTGCGTTTACTTTGCATCCCTTTCTGTAAACGTCTTTTCGTTGTCTCTGACTAACATTTACAGTGTAAGGTTCCCTCTGTTGTAGTTTTAAGAGAGAAGAGAGATATCCTTTTTAATAT